>NW_026606199.1:2130000-2375000 GCF_029834395.1 Sorex fumeus | reverse complement strand
GTTGTAGACTCATGAATTTTTGTGCTTGGGTTTCAGTTATACAATGATCGAGTACCCATCCCTCCACCAGTGCCCGTTCTCCATCATTTACATTTTTTTTTAATTTTTGTTAGTGAAACACCATGATACAGTTGTAGATTTGCAAATTTTTGTGCTTGGGTTTCAATTGTACAATGATCAAACACTCATCCCTCCGCCAGTGCCCATTTCCCACCACCACGGATCCCAGTATCCCTCCCACCCTCCATTCCCCCATCCCAACCCACCTCTGTGGCAGGGCATTCCCTTTTGTTCTCTCTCTCCTTTTGGGTGTTGTGGTTTGCATAAGAGGCAATGGGTGGCAATCATGTTCGGTCTATAGTCCACTTTCAGCATGCTTCTCCCATCCTGGGAGGATCCTCCCAACACCCTTCATTTGGTGCTCCCTTCTCTATCTGAGCTCCCTTTTCCCCAGCGTGTGCGGCTGGCCTCCAAGCCATGGAGTGAGCCTCCTGGTACTTATCTCGGCTAACCCAATCAAATCTTAACAGGATTTATTTTAATATCTGACTCTAAAATTCTGCGGAGAGGCTAATAAACTGGACTCAATGAACCTCTTTTGAGGGATGCAGAGATTGTACAGTGGATTGGCACTGGCCTTACACATGCCTGATCCCCAGGCTTGATTCCAGCATCCCACAGGGGCCCCTTGGCACTGCCAGGAGTATCCCTCAGAGCCAGGAGTAAGCCTTGGGCACTACTGGGTATGTCCTAAGTATCAGCATGTAAATAAATAACCAAAATATTTGGAAATGAAGAAATGGGGAAAAGATCCTAATTAAACTTGAGATTTACTATAAAACTACAGTAATCAAGACTACGCCATTGGAAAAGAAAGGGACAGAGAGGTTAAGGTGAGTAAATCCAAAATTAGAACCGTACAAATGCAGCTGGCTGACTTTCGACAACAGTGCCAAGGCAAGTTAATGGAGAGAGGATGTATTTTCAGCCAGCCGTGCAGAAGCAAATGATGCTCAAAATTTATAGGTTAAAAAAAATCATCAGTCTAAAGTTCACACTGTATGTAATCAGGACCTCTCGACAGTTCCCACAGAGGAAAAAATAAAACCGTGAAACTTAGAGAGGAAATACATGATCTTGAAGAACTCTGCTTAGGCAGACATTTCTGAGACATAACTCCAAAGGCTCAATCCATAGATGGAAAAAGACTACAGTGAACTTCACCCGTGAAAGAAGGAGGGAAAGAAAGGGAGAGAAGGAAGAAAGAAAGAAAGAAAGAAAGAAAGAAAGAAAGAAAGAAAGAAAGAAAGAAAGAAAGAAAGAAAGAAAGAGAAAATGAGAGAAAAAGAGAGAGAGAAGGAAGGAAGGAAGGAAGGAAGGAAGGAAGGAAGGAAGGAAGGAAGGAAGGAGGGAAGGAAGGAAGGAAGGAAGGAGGGAGGGAAGGGAGAGAGGGAAGAAAGGAAGGAAGGAGGGAGGGAGGGAAGGAAGAAAGGAAGGAGGGAAGGAGGGAGGGAAGAAAGGAAGGAAGGAGGGAAGGAGGGAGGGAGAGAAGGAAGGAAGGAAGGAAGGAAGGAAGGAAGGAAGGAAGGAAGGAGGGAGGGAGGGAGGGAGGGAGGGAAGAAAGGAAGAAAGGAGGGAAGGAAGGGAGAGGAGAGGGGAGGGGAGGGAAGAAAAAATTTTTTTAACTTTGGTCGTTTGAAGACACCTTTTAACGCATCGAAAGGCAAGCTCAGATTGGGAGAAATATTTACAAACTCCATCAAGGACTGAGGCAAAGGCTGGGAGAAGAAGCCTTGGGGCTCGGAGGAAGGAGGTGCCCCCACCCCCCCCGTGAACTCCCCAAGGCTTGGAGAGAGGCAGGCAGCAGAGGCGAGGACACGGGACACGTCGGTCACAGGAGAGGGTGCGTCCTGACTGGGAACGGCCACAGCAGCTCCTGGGCCCCTGCTGGAGGGAGACCAGCCACTGGCACGGCCCTACCTGGGGAGGCACGAGACGCCACGGGCAGGCCAGGGAGCAAGAAGCAAGGGTCGTGCACTTAAAGCACCCTGCGGGTACCCGGGTACTCAGGCACCCCCACAGGGGGCAGCCCCACGCCCCCACAGACGCCCATGCACCCCCCCCAGCTCCCAGTCCCTTCCCGTGTCGGGTCTCCATCAGGAAAGGGACCCCGGGCCCTACTCCCTGTCCAGCGAGTCCAGTCACAGACCTCTGGGCCGTCCAGGCCTGTCCCCGTTCCTGGGGGGGGTCGTGAAAGCCCAGTGAGAGCATCAGGCCCCCATGGGGACCCTCTGCGGCCCTGCCCCGCACTCAGAGGCTGTCCCCCGCCCTGACCCACGATCCCTGAACAGGACCAGAATTCAGAAACTCCCCCAGTGTGCGTGGACATTGTCTGCTGTCCAGGGGCCGCGTGCCTGGCGCAGATGGCTTCCCATCGGGGTCTACGTGCCGGTCAGTCAGCCTGCCCAGCTGGCGAGACCCCCAACCCAAAGGCCGCCCCGAGATGCTGCCATCCAGGGGGAAGGTCGGGGGAGGGCGCCTGCCTGGCACGTGGCCATCCCGGGTTCCATCCCCAGCATCACACACGGTCTCAGAGAGAGCCCTGAGCACAGAGCCAGAGGGTACTGCCGAGTGTGGCCCCCCCCCCAAGTACAAAAACAAGACATCCCAAGAGGGTGGCCAGGACCCGCACAGTCCTGGCTGGCTTTGTCCCTACAGTCTCGCAAACCCCGTGGCCCGAGAGCCCGGGCTGTGGCAGGTGGGCTGAGCAGAACCCTTGGGTCGTTCTCTGAACCTTACCGACACTGGACAGGAGATGCGACACGCCGGCTCAATCTGAATCATTCCTACCCAGTGGACCTATGTCTGCCATCTCCAACACAAAGCGTCAGGGCGTTGGAGGCTAACACTCCGGGCGTCTCCTGCCAGCCTGGGTTCGAGCAGAGGCACGCGGAGCGCCCTGGCTCTGTGGCTGAATCCTACGCAAAGTTCCAGGAACGGCCACCGCTTCTTTTATTTATTTCTTCCTGAAAACTTCTGCGCCGACGTGGCCCCAGAGGCCCTTCCCCGATTCCACTGTCTGTTGGACTCCTCGCCAGGAAGGCACTGTGCACGCGGGCATTGTATATTCAAGGGCAATTAAGCCGCTAATAGTCAGCTATTTCCAGAGTCGCCTGCTGCAAGGATGATCTATGACGGAGCTTCTGATGCCAGAACTGTCGGCAGGAAAAGACTCAGATTAATAAAGAGCCCCGGCTGGCCGAAGGGAAGAGGCCGGGTCAGGCACCCGCCGTTTCACGGGGACGTTCCCGTGAGCAAGGCCGGGTCGTTCACACCAGCTGGCAGAGAGAAGGGGCCCGTCTGTTTTCCCACGGAGTCATACCCCGGGCTCTGCCTCTTCCTTAAAAATTCCTTCTAAGACGCTTAAACAAGATAAGACGTTCTTCCTTCCTCAGGTAAAAATGTCTTAGCTCATTAAGCCCTTCCTTCCATAATTCCATAATGCTAATTCTGTGCTTGGTTGGTGCTTTATTACAGATAAGAGCATAATTCAAAATTAAAGGACGGGGGAAACGGGGCTCTTTTCAGCAATCGCTTTTGGGCCGTTGGAAGTAAAAAGACTCTTATCGAACGCCAGGGTGAGGCTTTGCGTTTGCTTGTTTGTGTGGTTTTGTTTTAATTTGGGGCCATGCTGGCGGCACTCGGGGCTCGAACCCGGGTCAGCCGCGTGCAAGGCAAGCGTCCTATCTGCTGTGCTGTCTCCTTAGCCCACCCCAACACACGCTTTTAATAGCAAAATGGACACAGACATTGGTTTAAAGGTCTGATGGGCCCATTTCGCCTCTTTTCTGAATAGCCTTGGAGGGTCCGGCTCCTTGCAAGAAGCTGCTTCCTCGAGCTGCCTCGGGCATGGGGTCTGATGCCCTCCACCCTCGGCTCTTGGCTAGGAGCAGGCTGCCAGCCTCTGGGGTGCCCCTGTGGCCGCGTCCTCGCTGCCCCTCTGTGAGCCAGGCAGCAGATCTCGCCAGAAATGAGCTCACTGCTGCACCCCTCACGGCTTCGATGTTGCAGTTACAAGACGACGTCTGCTGTGACTCTTGGTCCTTCGACCTGGCAGAGCACCCCAGAGGGAAGTCCTGGACGAAACATGGCAGGACACTGGAGATAACATCACGGTGGTCACCGGTCCCCAGAGACCTCGCTTTATCTCCTGGGGGTCCCCCCAGGCTCCTGATGTGACCTTCCACGGGGCCGGCAGCAGAAAGCTTCCCAGTGGAGACACATTCTCACCCAGCATGCTGAAATGTGGGGCGACCCCTTTCCTGCAGGGGCTCTTCTGGAAACTTGCCCCATCTGGAGCAGCCTCCCAGCCCCCTCCCAGAGCGGTAGACGCTCGCTGATGAGAACCCCGTGCCCGCCCGCCCCCCCAGGCCAGCCGATTCGGGCCAGCCCGCCAGGGGCCAGCCCTCGGCCTGCAGCCGAGCCGCGGGTGCTGAGAACATTCCCTTTGTCCTCCAATATTATGCAAATAAGCAAATCAAATTAAGTACCTGAGATTTTTTTTTAATTAAGGGTTTTGATTAGACACAGATCTGTTGCAGGCAGAAGAAATTTTATTCCAAAACCCCAGGCACCCCAGCTTTTCTGCAAGTCTTCAATCAGGATGATCTCCCAGAGTTGCGGGAGCCGTCTTTTGATTTCCAGGTGGGGGCCCTGGGGGCCGGGAGGCGCTGGCTGACATCCGAGCAGACTCCGGCGGCCCCTGGTGCCTCTTGCGTGGTGTGGCGCGTGCCAGGGCCCTGCTCTGACTCAGGCCTGGCGCCTCCGGGCCCACCGCTGAGACCTGAGGCCGGGCCGCAGGGCACGGGCAGGGCGGCCCGTGGGATCCGTCCTCTGGGCACTGTTTCTGCTCTCCCCCGTCAAAGGGGTTCCTTCCTGCGAGGACGTTGGGGGGCAGCAGGTTCTGAGGGACATCGGGCGGCCACTGGCCCTGCACACAGCAGCCACGACTTTCCACCAACAGCAGCCACTGCCTGTGCCACACTCGGGTGCGGGGGAGTGAGGTTAGTGAAGGTGACTGTGTGAGTGTGTGAGTGAGAGTGAGTGACTGTGTGAGTGTGTGAGTGAGAGAGTGAGTGACTGTGTGAGTGTGAGAGTGGGTGAATGTGTGAAAGAGAGTGTGTGAGTGAATATGTGTGTGAGTGTGAGTGTGTGAGTGAGAGTGAGTGACTGTGTGAGTGTGTGAGAGTGACTGTGTGAGTGAGAGTGTGTGTGAGTGAATGTGTAAGTGTGAGTGAGAGTGAGTGAATGTGTGAAAGACAGTGTGAGAATGAGTGTGTGAGTGTGAGTGACTGTGTGAGTGTGTGAGTGAATGGGTGTGTGAGTGTGTGAGTGTGAGTGAGAGTGAGTGACTGTGTGAAAGAGAGTGTGAGTGACTGTGTGAGTGTGTGAGTGAGAGTGAGTTACTGTGTGAGTGTGTTAGTGAATGTGTGTGTGAGTGTGTGAGTGTGTGAGTGAATGTGTGTGAGTGTGTGAGTGAGAGTGAGTTACTGTGTGAGTGCGTTAGTGAATGTGTGTGTGAGTGGTGTGTGAGTGTGTGAGTGTGAGTGAGTGAATGTGTGTGAGTGTGTGAGGGAGAGTGAATGTGTGAGTGTGTGAGTGTGTGAGTGTGAGAGTGCATGTGTGAGTGTGTGAGGGAGAGTGAGTGGCTATGTGAGTATATGAGTGAGAATGAGTGACTGTGAGTGTGTGAGAGTGAGTGTGTGAGAGACAGTGAATGAATGTGTGAGTGTGTGAGTGTGAGAGTGAGTGAATGTGTGAAAGAGAGTGTGAGAGTGTGTGAGTGAGAGTGAATGTGTGAGTGTGTGAGTGTGTGAGGGAGAGTGAGTGAGGGACCCATTGGGTTAATGCATGTGGGAATGAGTGAGTGAGTGACTGACTGAGTGACTGAGTGAGTGAGTGAGTGGACAAGAGAATGAGAGAGCAAATGAGTGACTTGACAAGTGAGCGAATGAGGGAATAAGTGAGCGCCTAAGTGAATGACTGAGTGCGCGTGAGTGACGGAGTAAGTGCATGAGTGAGCGAGCGAGCGGAACGTGGGGGACGGAGGCTGCGAGCAGACGTGGGGGTCCCGGTGAGGAACGACTCTGACCCCACGGGAGGCACCGCACAGGCAGGTCGAGAGCCAACGCTTGGACGGGCCACGTGACCTTGCCAAGCCAACGCTGCCGCCTTCGTCCTCAGGATTCAGAGCTGGGTTCTGGTCCTCCCCGAGGAACATCTTAAGTCTGGGCCGAACCAGCTTCCTGGAGGGGCTCTCAGACCCCCGGGCCCCTCAGCAAGCATCACTGGGCCCTGCAGAAAGCTGCCAAGCAGAGCAAGAGCTCAACGCCAGGGGGACACGGCCTCAGGAGCGGCCCTGCCCAACTCATGGGGGAGGCGGGAGGGGTTTCTCTCCTCTCCCCCTGGGACACACTGCCGTGACCCCCAGACGGACAGAGACCCAGACTCACCCTGGGCCTGACTGACACGCGGCTTCCCAGGCCAGACATGGGGGCAAGGATTTCCATCCTTCCTAACCGCCAAGGAAATTCCAGTTCAAATCATGAGAGCCAGGGCTGGAGCGATAGCACAGCGGGGAGGGCGTTTGCCTTGCACGCGGCCGACCTGGGTTCGATTCCCAACATCCCATAGGGTCCCCTGAGCACCGCCAGGAGTAACTCCTGGGTGCAGGGCCAGGAGTGACCCCTGCGCATCGCCAGGCGCGACCCAAAAAGAAAAACAAAAACAAAATAAAACCATGAGAGCCATTGTCTTTTGTGCTTTGCTTTGGAACCACACCCTGAGGTGCTCAGGGGTTACTCCTGGCGGGCTTGGTGTGTGTGGGGGTAACCTGTGGGGTGCTGGGGATTGAATCCAGGTCGCCTGCAAGCGAGGCAGGGACCCTACCCACTGCCCACTCCTGCCACTCTGGCCTAACCAGAACCATTCCAACCACCAACGCGACTAACATCAGCAGGATGATAGATTCCGGTCCTGACCAGGGTGTGGGGGCAGTGCCCTGCGTCTCCCATTGGGCGGGGACTCGGCGGGCCACCTGCTGAGGGTCATCTTGATCATGTGACCGAAGGCAGGAGGATGCCCAAGGAACAGAGGAAGGGATGCCCCCCCCTCCCCGGAAGCTCACTGCTCTATGAGAGGTGGGAGTTGGCGTCCGACGGGAGGTCGATGCGCCCTCAGGGGTGCAGGGGACGCTTTCGTGTTTCTTGTATTGTGACTTCAAGAAAGACGCCCGCAATGTTCGCTAAGCGGATGCTCCCACAGACACGGGCGGTCTGGCTCTCGCCACAGCCCAGTGACGCTGGCGGGTTCTGACTTCCTTCTGTTTGCCGAGATTTATGGATGATTTTACACGCGTGCATCCTTTTCAGAGCCGTCAAGTAACCACGGGAACAAAGTTCACTGTGTAACAGGAGAAGGAGCAGCTTACAAGCAGCCCACTGAACGGGTTGCCTGGAAAATGAACAATGAAACAAGGAAAAATTCCCAATTACCAGAAGAGGTTTTTTAATTAGCGAAGGAAATTTGATCATCGTGGAAGAAAAAAAGAGTAGAAAAAATTATGAAAAAATATATATTAAAATGAGATGACAAAATTCATGCTTCCATGAAAGCACAATATAAAGAAACGTAATTATAAGCTGCCTGTGAACTGGAAACAGGATGAGCAGCTCAGGGACCAGCGTGAGAGGGCCCTGCGGCCTGACCCTGGCCCTGCTGTCCACGGGGGGCATTTGTCAAGGGACAGGAGCAGCCAGCCCCAGAGCCACCAGAGAGGACACTGCAAGCCCAGGAACCTATGGAATCTCAGGAAAGGAGAAAAAACACACTCACTTCTGGCCAGGGCACTGCGCCAAAGTTAATTCCACGGAGTTAAAATTTTAAGTGTAAGAAATAACTCCTTAAACTTCAGCACACACACACACACACACACACACACACACACACACGCTCATGCAGGTTGAAGAGCGGGCCCAGACATGAAGGCGTGTGTCTTGCGTGCCTAACCCTGGTTCAGCCCTGGCCCCCTGTGTCCCCTCAGCACCAGGGGGAGCCGCGGAATCCCCGCCCAGGGCATCCCCAGGTGGGCAAAGCACCGAGTGCCGGGACCCTCGCGTTGAGCAGTCAGCCAGTTCTGCCAAGGATTGCAGAGGGGCGGCGGGTGCAGACCCCCAGGGCGCGGGCTGGGGCGCCTGATACCGCGGAGTTGGTGCCACTCTGGGTTTCCGAGGCTTCCCCGGAGCCAGGCCCCACGAGGGCAGCGGGCGGCGTGCGGGAGTGGACACGGGCCCCTGGGCGGGCTCGGGGCCTCCCGGCTCTCAGCTCCCCGGGGCTGTCCCTCGAAGGAGTCCCCCCCCCGTACTAAACCTCGGCCCCCGTACCTTGGGCACGCCGCCTAGAGAGGCAGGGGGTCAGAACCTTCTGGAACACTCTCGCCTCCTGGCCAGCTTCGCAGGAAGCTGTCCCCGTTTTCCTGCACACACACTACAAGCACACACACACACGCACAAACACACACCACACACCACACACACAGACCACACACACACACAGACCACACACACATACACACATGCACACACACACAAACACACACCGGACACCACACAGACCACACACACAGACCACACACATATATACACACATGCACACACACAAACACACACCAGACACCACACAGACCACACACATAGACTACACACACATACACCCATGCACACACACAAACACACACCAGACACCACACAGACCATACACACAGACCACACACATATGCACACATGCACACACACATGCACAAACACACACCACACACCAGACACACACAGGCCACACACACAGACCACACACACATACACACATGCACACACACAAACACACACCAGACACCACACAGACCACACACACAGACCACACACAAACACACACATGCACACACACGCACAAACACACACCACACATCACACACACCTCACATACACCATACATACCACACACACAGACCACACACACACATACACACGTGCACACACACATACACACACCACAAACACACACACATGCACACACACAAACACACACCAGACACCACACAGACCACACACATATACACACATGCACACACACATGCACAAACACACACCACACACCAGACACACACAGGCCACACACACAGACCACACACACATACACACATGCACACACACAAACACACACCACACATCACACACACCTCACATACACCATACATACCACACACACAGACCACACACACACATACACACGTGCACACACACATACACACACCACAAACACACACACATGCACAAACAC
This sequence comes from Sorex fumeus, assembly GCF_029834395.1. Classification (NCBI taxonomy): domain Eukaryota; kingdom Metazoa; phylum Chordata; class Mammalia; order Eulipotyphla; family Soricidae; genus Sorex; species Sorex fumeus. Next base: position 2,365,607 of record NW_026606199.1, on the reverse strand, counting down.
ACACCACACACACACATAGACCACATACACAGACCACACACACATACACACATGCACCACTTAGGAGGTTCCAGAAATAAACAACAACAACAACAACAACAAGATTTTCATAAACTTAGAGTGGGAAAATGTTTTGTTTTGTTTCCCAAGCCTGATGCAAAGACGGAAATCATGAAAGAGCCAAATTTTGCTGGAAAACTTCAGAAAATGAACAATCTCTGATAGAGAAATACAAAAAATCAGGGCTGGAGCGATAGCACAGCGGGTAGGGCGTTCGTCTTACAAGCAGCCAACATGGCCGACGCGAGTTCGAGTCCTCCGCCCCTCTCGGAGAGCCCGGCAAGCTACCGAGAGTATTCGATATGCCAGACACAGTAACAACAAAGTCTCCAATGGAGACGTTACTGGGCCCGCTCGAGCCAATCGACGATCAACGGGAGGGCCTTGACTTTACTTACTTTACTAAGGGCTGGAGAGACAGTCCAGCAGGGAGGGGACTTGCCTTGCTCACAGCCGCCCTGGACTCAATCCCCCGTACTGTTCCCCGAGTCCCGCGGGAGGATTCCTGAGCACAGAGCCAGGAGTAAGTCCTGAGCACAGCCAGGTGTGGCCCAAAAGACAAAAGAAAAAAGGCAGAAATAAAAGACTTGCCATATTGAGAGTGTTTTGTGCTCGAAGTAGGGGTGAAGGTGCCCCACAAGCCACTAAGAATGTGGCCAGAAATGGACCAAAGGACCCTCACATGTGAGGCCGGACAGGGCTGGGTTAACCGCACTGTCCCGCACACGGCCCACCCGGTGGTCTCCATGCCCCATACGGCCCCTTCAGCCCTGTCAGGAGGGTCTCTGACCAGAGCCAGGGGGCACCCACCACCACCTAGAGTGCCCACCCCGGAACGAGCCCGTGAGATGTTCCAATGGGAACCTGCAGGCTGGAGGCAGGAGGGCAGGACGGTGCCTCCACCTCCCACTGGCCACAGGACATGGATTCTGGTCATCGAGTCCAGGAGACACAGCACAGCGGGTCCCGGCAGCCGTCGAGGTGCTGTTGGCTACGGAGAGTCACGGTCTCCAGGGGACACTCCTGACCGCCTCTTCGAGCCGCCCTCTGCTGCCCTGGGGCGGGGAGGGGGGGGTAGCAAGATTCGCACCCAAGGGCCTGCGCCAGTCCGCACGGCGAGCACAGAGAACGGTTTCCTGGGGGTCAGCAGTCCTAAGCCGTTCTCTACGGGGTCCGGCCAGGCCTGTCGGGGAACCGTGGGGACGCCCCACACCCTCCCCTCCCCAGCCCCGGCTCTGTCCTCCGGGCCTCAGACCAGCAACTCACACTCTGATCCCCGGGCCCCTAGGACTGACGGGGACGGAGCCCCAACCTTCGTCCTCGAGGCCAGCAAGGCAGCCCCATCTGCAAACGCCCTTCTCTGCAAGGGGCGCAGACGCCGTGGGGGGTTCCAGAGGGCCCTTCGGTAGGTCCTCCTGCCCGGGAGAGCAAACCCAGGGCGTCCGTGCCTGAAACAAAGCAGACGCTGCTCATCGAACAGTGCTCCCTGCACAGCAGCACCCACAGTTATTACGGGAGACCAACAGAGGCTTGTGCTGCCGGGAAGGGCGAGCTGGACCCACTGACCCGCACGCACGGGTGCTCGGGGGCTGCCGGACCAACTCCACCAGCCTGTGAGAGCCGCGACCTTCGCTCCAGAGGAGAAAAACGTTCCCTGCGCTTCCCAGAGAGCCACATTGCAGACACCCCCGACCCCATGGCAGCCGCCTCGCTGGGGGCTCAGGGAGGGTCTGAGCACAGGGTAGTTGAGGGCAGACCCTGACGAGTGTGTGTGTGTGTGTGTGTGGTGCGGTGTTGTGTGTGTGTATGCATGTGTGTATGTGTGTGTGTGGTCTGTGTGTGTGGTGTGTGGAGCGTGTGTGGTGTGTGCATGTGCGTATGTGTGTGTGTGTGGTCTCTGTGTGTGGTGTGTGTGGTTTCTGGTGTGCGTTTGTGCGTGTGTGTGTGCGTGTGTGTATGTGTATGGTGTGTGTGTGCATGTGTATGTGTGTGTGGTCTGTGTGTGATGTGTGTGTGGTCTGTGTGTGTGGTCTGTGTGGTGTCTGGTGTGTTTGTGTGTGTGTGCATGTGTGTATGTGTGTGTGGTCTCTCTGTGTGTGTGGTCTGTGTGTGTGGTGTGTGGTGTGTGTTTGTGCATGTGTGTGTGTGCAGGAAAACGGGGACAGCTACCTGCGAAGCTGGCCAGGAGGCGAGAGTGTTCCAGAAGGTTCTGACCCCCTGCCTCTCTAGGCGGCGTGCCCAAGGTACGGGGGCCGAGGTTTAGTACGGGGGGGGGGGGACTCCTTCGAGGGACAGCCCCGGGGAGCTGAGAGCCGGGAGGCCCCGAGCCCGCCCAGCTGGCCCGTGTCCACTCCCGCACGCCGCCCGCTGCCCTCGTGGGGCCTGGCTCTGGGGAAGCCTCGGAAACCCAGAGCGGCACCAACTCCGCGGTATCAGGCGCCCCCAGCCCGCGTCCTGGGGGTCTGCACCCGCTGCCCCTCTCGCCGGCGTGAGCCACCCGGCCGTGTCCCCACGGCCCCTCCTCGCCTGGCTGCCCCCCGTCCCGATTAAAGATGACTCTCCCGCCCCGACTCCCCCTGGCACCTCAGGTCACGCTACCTCAGCCCACGAGCCACCTCCAGGAGGAGCACTTAAGCGGGGGTCGGAACACAGTCCCTGGGTGTGTTCCCGGGAAGCGTCCACACGGCCACTCCGGGGCCCACGCACAGCGGCCAGGGGGCCTCAGTGCCTGGACACTCGATCTGCTGGTCTAGGGCCAGTGAGGCTGCCCTGTTGGCACCACAGTCTGGCAGCGAGGGCTGGAGCTAGCTCACCTCGAGGCCCTCCCGGACAACCCCACGCACGAGCAAGTGTGTCAACAGGCAGACGTCGCCCAGACCAGCACGGGCCCCAGAGAGCATAAAACCATCGGAGCCTCCGTAGGACTCCCAGCGCCGTGGGCTGGCCTCAGCTTGGGTGCTCCTGAGGGTCCACCCGGGGCCTCCGTCCCTGCCTTCGCATCCAAGAGTCCGATAAACTCAGCATTCGTCCTTCAAGCGCGTGACGGTGACCTCTCAGAACTGTGTCCGGGAGCAGACCGAGATGTTTCTGGCAGGGAGACTGAGATCCCGGCCACTGAGCTGCATCTCCCGGTGCCCGTGGGAGGACCACGTGACTCCATTCTGGGACAGCTGCGCTGTCTCAATGGCATTCAGGGTCTGCCCTCAGCTAGCCCGTGCTCCGATCCCCGCCCAGACCCCACTCCGTGCCTCGGAGTCGTGAGTTCACCACCTCGTAAGAAAAACGCGCCAGACCGAGAGGCACGGACATAACCGCCCGGTCCCCAGCCACAGGTGACAGGAGGACCCAAGTTGGTGGAAAAGGTTATGTCGCCCCTCTACTTTGTGCCTGTCCCTCTGCTTGCGGGCTCAAGGCCATGAGGACGCCCCTGGCAGGGGGCACCGGGGCTCACAGGCAGGAGGACACGGAGTGCAAACCCTCTCCCAAGGCTCTGAGGCTTGTGAGCCCTCGGTGCTGCGTCCTGGCCCGAGTGTCCTTCGGTGTGTGAGTGACCCTGGAGTCCCTGTCCTGTCTGTGTGTCTCAGCGGGTGGCTGAGTCCAGGCCTGTGGCCACTGGACATCTGGAGGTTCCACCGAGGTCTCTGGGCCTTCACACGCATCACTTGGGGGAGGAAGGCACGTCTGCTCTCTCCTCTGGAGGCCTGAAAGGTCAGTGGGGTGGACAGGGAGGGCCCTGCAGACACAGGGTCCTCCTGGGTGCCGGGTGGCAGGGCTGCCTCCTCGGACCCAGGGACTGTCCTGTAGACACCCACACGCTTCCTCATGGCCTGGGGACTGGGTCACACCCGCTGGGCACAGCCTGACGTGACCCCCAGACACACAGACAGCCTCACCTGCTCCTGGGCACAGCAGCCCGGCCCTCCCCGGGGGGGCTCGGCCGCACCCCTGCCTCGGTGGGCCCCCAGCCACTCCAGGCCCTCCGTTCCCGCAGGCAGAAAGCGCGCGCTGCCTTCCCGACCTGCCACGCAGTCAAACTTCCTGAATTCGGTGTGTCCCCCCCCCCCACACTCCCAACCAAACATCACGCAGCAAACAGCAACAAACACACATGACCACACACCGCGCTCATATGAGCCCGGGGTCCCAGGAAGATTGCTTAATCTAATCATTCTCCCTGCTTTAATACCATCAATTTCCCTCCTGATCAGCGCTCCCCATCAGGAAGTATCTTCAGGTAATTAACATTTTTACATTTTTAATTATGAAGTCTTTCCTGAGCTGGCAGGGTGTCAGGCATTCCCCGCGTCAGGCCTCGGTGGCGCTGAGACCGGGGGGCGGGGGGGGGGGCTCCCGCTAACCTGGCCCGCACCCCCACCCGCTCCCCTGCGGTTGGCTCGGCTGCTCGGAGCCCAGCTGGGCCCTGGGGCTCGGGGTCCGACTGGCTCTCAAGCCTCCCCCCCAAGCACATATGTGACTTTTTTGGGGGGGTCTCTCACCTTCACTGCAGGGTGAAGGGTGAGCTGCCTGCCGGAGTGGCAGAGTGGGGTGTGGGCTGGTCACCCCACCCTGCCGGGGGTGTCTGTGACAGCCCTTGAACTGGCCGCCTCCTGGGCCCACCTCTCCTCTCCCTCCCACCCTCTCGGCCCTTCACGCGTGGCCGTCTCCGTGGTCATCTTTGCCCATATCAGACCCGGGCCCCGGGGTCTCCTCTGAGCCAGACGCCCCCAGAGATGAGGGTCTGAGACACGGCAGGAAGCGGGTCAGAGGGACCCGGGTAGGGGGAGGCAGGCGAGTGTCCCCTGTCCAGCTGCCCTCCACTGCACCCCTTCCCTGCCCCGGGAGGAGCCGGCCTGGCTTCCCACGCGTGCCCCTCCCTGCCAGGAAGGCAGAGGACACGCTCTCACCGCCACGGGGTCCGAGGAGACGCAGATGAGACTCCCACCCTGCAGATGTCGGGGCCCCCCGTGCTGGTGTCTCCCTCGGCCATGAGACCTGAGCTCAGCCTGGCAGGGCTGTTTCCTGGTCTCGGAGGCTCAGTCCAGTCCCTGTCACAGGCCGGCGTACCCACTCGGTCCCTTGCGTTTCCTTTATTATTCATCTCATTTCTCTTTGGTTCTTCGGCCGCACGGCCTGGTGCCAGGCTCGCCCCGAGCAGGACCTGGACACAGAGGGGAACGCCGGGCGGGCACAAGACTCCCTTTCTGCACTGTCTCTCCCTCTGGCAGGCTGGTACGGAAATTTGGTGACAGAAATAAGTAAAGCCCCCCCTTTTTTTTTCTGCTTTCTGGGTCACACCCGGCGATGCACAAGGGGTTCCTCCTGGCTCATGCACTCAGGAATTATTCCTGGCAGTGCTCAGGGGACCCTATGGGATGCTGGGAATCGAACCCCGGTCGGCCCCCGTGCAAGGCAAACGTCCTCCCCGCTGTGCTATGGCTCCAGCCCAGTAAAGCCCACTTTTTGCCTGAGCTGAGTAACATCACCTGCACGGAGGACGTGGCCTCGATGCCCAAAACACGGTTAAATCCGGCTCAAGAGAAGCAAAGGGCCACTGTGACACAAAAGCAAGGGACTCTGCTGCTAGCTCGAGCGAGGGTCCGAGTCCCCACCAGCACGGCGGCTCCAAGACGAGGACCCGACCCTAGTTTCAGGGGGCGTCAGACAGCACAGGGCTGCCTGAGTCACTCGTTCCTGGCACAAAGACTGGCACCGGCAGTGCTGAAGCGAAGGTCGAGGCGGATGCAGCCCACTCGCTGGGCCCAAGGACTTCCCAAGCCGGGTCTTGCTTGGCTCGTTCACGTTGTTTCACTGCTGGGAAACTGAAACTGTTTCGGTTCCAGGAACTAGAACCCGAGGCCCGGCTGATTTCTCTCCTTTCTGCCCTGTGTGGCTGACGGTGCCACTGTCTCTTCAAGGCAGCCGTGGCCGTGGGGGCCGCACCCACCTCCTTGCGCTCGGCCACAGGACAGGAAGTCAAGGCCCGGATCTGGGCAGCCCCCAGGGGCCCCGTGGATGCACGGGCTGCAGGATCATCACGAACCTGCCATAAAAGTCTGCCCCGAAGACCCTCGGTCTTAGCTCGGGGTCTCTCGCTGTGGGCACCCAGAAAAGAACCTCGTGGATCAAAAAAGGTGTTGGGGAGGGCTGGAGCAATAGCACAGCGGGGAGGGGGTTTACCTTGCACGCGGCCAAACCAAGTTCGATTCCCAGCATCCCATCTGGTCCCCTGAGCACCGCCAGAGGTGATTCCTGAGCACAGAGCCAGGAGTAACCCCCGTGCATCGCCAGGTGTGACCCAAAAAAAGGGAAAAAAAAGCTGTTGGGAACCTTGACACGGCCCAGTGCCGAGTGCTGAGTTGAGGGCAGGCGGGGCTTCAGGGTGTCAGGCTTAGGGGCACCCTGCAGGGGCAGGGACTCGGGAGGGACCCCCAGGCTGGGGTGGAAGGGGGGTCCTGCTTCCTAAGAGGCTCAGGGGTCTGGCGCCGCCCGGTGTCGCTGATGGAAGTCCCAGTAGTGCCGTCCTGCGAGTCCTTCCTGCGATGCTACCCCGGTGCCCTCCTGCTCTGAACAAAGGCGGCGGGTGCTTTGGGCTCAGATGGAGCCCCTGGACCAAGGGATGGCATCATCGGGCCATGCACAGGCCTCTTGGCTTCTCATCTTGAGTTGAAACGCAGCCGCGTGGGCCCTAGAACTGTGGCAGTGGAGGCAGGTGGAGCACGGAACCACCATGCCCTGCCCACCTTGCAGCCGGAAGCCGGGAGCGGGTGTTGGCACCGGCCCCCATCCCCGCCGACCTCACGCTCCGAGGTTCTCTGCCACCAAAGCAGCCGGCCATGGACCCCCCCACCGGCCACTGACTTCTGGCTGCCTGAAGCCCTTTTTTAGACGACGCTTCCCGTTTCGAGGGGGAGAGACATCCGTGCAGTTAAAGTAAACAAAGCTATTTGAACAATACCTTCCTTCCGAAGAAGTAACATTTAATCTGGTGGCGTAAAGGATGGCGCCTGCAAATACGGGCTAAGCCGTCTATTCAATTCTGTTCAACTACTGGTGTGAAATTTTAATCAAAAAACTAGAGAGCTCATTCAAAAAAGAAATTAGTGAAAAAACTTTGGTCGGTCTCTCATCAGTGAAAACTGATTTAGTTATGCAAATTACCGCTATGAATATTAAACTACTGATGAAAGGTTTTTAATGAAGGGGTCTTTTGTTTTGGAAATGCAAGGGTATATGCTTTAATTTCTTGCTAATTTACTGTTCTTTGATAATGTTCACATTTTCCCCAAAGTGGCTTGGCTGATGGGTTTAATACTGTGAATAGAACTACAGCCCAACAATACTGGTTTTGACAAGCTTTCCCTGGTGGAACTGTACACTGTGATTTGCTGCCCCTCGTGCTCAATTCTATTAGGGTGAATTTTGTCTACAGGGCTTTCCCTGAAATGAATTCTCATTTTAATGTTAGCCTCCTGCAGTTTTTAATTTTTAATCTGTAATATGAAATTGCAAATTTCACAAGCATCATTTGAAAAAGGCACTAGGACAGAACCGAATGCCAAAGTTTACATACTGCCTAATTAGACCGTTATGAGAGGCAGCTTATCAATGTCACGCCAAAGACCATCAAAAAATCCAATTACTAATTTGAAAAACACATATATTTATAGGTTCATTTTGTTTAATTTGCATCCGGTTAGCCCAATAATTGTTTTAAAATTGTATTAAAGCTAATAATCGGGGTTTTGCTGGCACCGTTTTGGAACTCCAAAGGTGGCCCCTCCGCTGGCCACCCCGTGTCAGGCTAGAGGGACAGACCAGGGGACAGCAGGAGGCCCCCGGCCGCAGGAGGGCCCCCGGCACCTGGCCCTGGAGGGCAGAAAGGGGCTCTGCCGGCCCCTGCACATCACGGAACCACAAGCAGGACAGCAGGGGTGGAGCACCCCTAGAAGGGAGCAGGGGTGGAGCACCCCTCCTAGAGGGGAGCAGGGGTGGAGCACTCCCCCTAAGGGGAGCAGAGGTGGAGCACCCCCTAGAGGGGAGGAGGGGTGGAGCAGCCCCAGAGGTGCGTATGGACATGGGTATGTGGACATGTGTGTCTACATTTCAGCGGGATTTCTGTCTGTGTCTGTAACTGTGTCTGTGACTGTCTGTGTGTGTCTGTGACTGTGTCTGTGACTGTGATGGTGTCTGTGACTGTGTCTGTATCTGTGTCTGTGACCTTGTCTGTGTCTGCGTGTGACTGTGTCTGTGTCTGTGTGTGTGACTCTGTCTGTGTCTGTGACTGTCACTTGTCTGATTGTGTGTGTCTGTAATTATATCTGTATCTGTGCCTGTGACTATGACAATGTCTGTGTCTGTGACTGTCACTGTGTCTGATTGTGTGTGTCTGTAATTATACCTGTATCTGTGCCTGTGACTATGACAATGTCTGTGTCTGTGACTGTGATTGTGTGTGTGTCTATAATTATACTTGTGACTGTGTCTGTATCTGTGTCTGTGACTGTGTCTGTGTCTGTAACTATAACTGTGACTGTGTCTGTGACTGTCACTGTGTCTGTGTCTGTGTCTGTCCCCTGTATCTGAGGGCTGTCTTAGAGGCGGATCCTGGGAATTGATGCAAGCCTTGCAGGACTGTGACACTGTCACCCACCCGGTCATCTGTACAGACTGAGTGAGTTTTCTCAGTTTGAGTCCAGGGGAAAATGAGCTTCACACGTTGCCGTTGGCACGAGCTCCGATTCCTCCGTTCCTTTGGTTTCCTGGGCCTGAGCTGCACAGGTGCAGCCTCCGCGGGGAGTCTCAATCTCTTGGTTTCTAACTTCTCGCTCCTCCTCCCTCCTTCCCTCCCTCTCCCCTCCGTTCCCTCTTTCTCTCCCTCTCCTCTCGCTTTCTCCCTCTCTTATTTCCTGTCCTTTCTCCCTCCCGCTCTCCTTCCCTCTCTCCCTCTCCTTCTCCCCGCCCGACGCCCTTCCTCTCTCCCTCCCTCTTCCTTCCACTTGTCTACTGCAGACCCATCAGCTGTCCTAGAAATCTGCTCCCCATGGGATGAGCGTGGGTCCTGCTGGTCCGACGGCCTCCCTTGGGGTCCCGTTGCTGGTTCCCCACTCTCTGCCTTTCTCAGGAGCAGGTGGCTGATAGGGAATCGGGTTTGATTTGGGCAAAACGCCTGCATGGGTGGGCTGTGTCTCCTCCAGCGTCCCTGAGGGAACTGTGTCATTTGTGCTCTCTCAAAGCCAAAGGGCATTTCTGTGTGATGCCAAGGACAGGCTGGAGGAAGCACTCAGCAGAACGGGCTCTGAGGCCTGGCCACAGTTACTCCTTCCCGTCCTCGCGTCTGTTCGCAAGAGGTGATACTCGTGGGCTTGTCCAGAGGGTTCCCGTGAGGAAAAGGCCCCTTCTGCTCCCTCTGCAGACCCCCGCCAGTGCTCCAAGAGCTTCCTCAGGCTTCAGGTTATTAGAACAACTTCTCAAAACAACCTGCAACTTGGGGCAGATTTTTGGTGCCAAGCTCCACCTTTTAAGTACATCTTTTGGGGTGTGTGTGTGTGTGTGTGTGTGTGTGTGAGGGGGGAGGCCACACCTGGCAATGCTCAGAGCTTACTCCTGGCTCTGGACTCAGGGATCACTCCTGGCAGGCTCGGGGGGCCACAGCGGGTGCTGGGGCTCAAATCCAGGTCACTGCATCTCCAGCCTCTGTCCACGTCTTAAAGCAGAAGTCCCTCATTTCCTATTCTCCGCTCCGGCGTTTAGAGGGACGAACCCAGCGGCTCTTGTGAGTGGGGGGAGACGGGGATTTCTCTCCGGAGCCGCAGGAGCGCCCCTGCTTGTCCATACCCAGAACGTCCCGTCCCAGGCACCAGCCCAGCACCCCACGGGCACAGCCACATCTCCGGTCCCACCGCTGCCTCCCTCCGAGGGGGGCCTCTGGCTGGGAAGGGCACCCGCCCAGGCTCCCGGCTCTGCCGGCCCCGAGGGAGAAGCTCGGGTCATTTGCCATTTGCTCCGGGGGTCCCACCAATTCCAACCTCCCGAGCCTGAGCCCCAGGCAGCGACTGGCCGTGGGTGGCGTTTCCTGGCTGGCCCGTCTCAGCCAGTTTGCTCCTTTCCCTGCTGTGCTTCCCAAGAAAAGCTTCGAGTCGATGCTCTGGGGTGGGCTGCCAGGGTGGCCCCCCGACCCCCAGGCCTTGGAGACCCGGGCAGGTGCGATCCTTGCAGAAAGTGACCACGTGCAACTGGGTGGGTCGGGAGAATGATGTTCACCTCTGACACAGTTCCAAGGTGCGCCTGGGCCGGGTCCCCCACCAGGACCCCTGTCCTTGGCTCGTGTGAGGACAGCCTCCAAGTGTGGCTGCTCTAGGCCCAAGCCTCTAGGCCCAAACACCCGGGCAGGGGCCCGAGGCCCAGGTCCCTGCCCCCGCCAGCACCTCCCTCCCTCTCCTGCCTGGCGACCAGGCAGGCCACACAGTTCCCAGAGCCTCGTTCCCTCCAGACCCTCCTCACCAGCCCCGCCCACATGCTCCCTTATGTACCAGGAACCTGATCTCAACCCCAGAGGCCCGGAGACTGCAGATACTCCTCCCGGCAGAAGCACGGGCTGGCAGGGGCCTTCCCACACGCAGGCCCACGCGGGGTCACTGCCATGCAGGCCGGCCGGAGCAGACTGGCCTCTCGCCCTCTGAGTATGTCTGGCCCTGCCCTCCTCTGAGCAAAGGAAACACAGAAGCAGAGATGGGCACCCGGGGTGCAGGGGAGAGAGGCAGAAGACCAGAGAGACGGGCCCCCGTGGGGCTTGGGGTCCTGAAAACTCCTGCCCAGTACCCCTGAGGTCACACGCACACACACCCACATATGCACACACACACATACACACACGCACACACACACACGCACACATGCACACACACGCACACAAACGCACACACACACAAACGCACACACACACACACACACACACACACACACACACACTCCAAGACCACCTTTTCTTCCCCAGCAGCCCCGAGGCAGGACCCACTCCAGCAGCGGGCAGGCGGTCAGGAGTTCTTCCTCGGGCCCCTTCTCAGGCGTCCCCCAGGCCAGTGTGTTTGGGGCTCACCCCCGGCCAGGCAGTGCTCAGCGGGAGACTGCGGCTATCACTGTGCTCAGTGCGCGGACTCACAGGCCCCCATGTTCGCAGCTGACTGGGGATGCCGCGGGGAGCAGATTACAGTGCTCCGGAGTCTGGAGGCAGAGGACGGCTCCGAGCTGGCTGGGCGCCGGGCTCTGGCCACTCCCGAGGCCTGGGACTTCAAAGGCAGTTCCGGGCGCGTGTCCTGACATGCACGGCACCACGTCTGTGGGGCTTGTGGGCAGGAGGCGGCTTCCCTGCCCGCCCAGACCCTGCAGCACCGCACCGGCCTTGGCTCGCAGGGCTGGGAGCGGGAGCAGCCGGACCCGGGTCACCGGGGCAGGGGTGGTCAGGGCACAGCTGGGGGCACAAGCGGCCTCAGCCCCGCGCCCGGATCGACTCACCTCCGCGGAGTCCGCGGGCAGCGTGGGAGTGTCCGGCTGTCCCTTCAAGAGTCCAGTCCCACTGTCCATCCTGGGGCTCACCTGCGCCCACCTGCGCCGCTCCTGGCCACGCGGGGCCTGTCCCGAGGGCGCAGGAGCCACCTGTGGCCGCCAGATGGCGCTGCGGCCCCAGCCTTGGCGCCCGAGGGCAGTGCTGAGCTCCTCAGGCTGCCGGAGCAGGGGGTCTCGGGGCACAGTGGGGGGGCTCATGGAGTGCGGGTGGCCCAGGGTGCACGGGGCTCTCAGGGACGCGGAGGGCTCGGCCCCGGGCTCCGCTGCAGGCAGGGCTACGAGCTGGCTCCAGCTCTGAGGGTCTCCAGGAGGAATCGCCGTCCCGAGAGGCACCCCCGTGCACGTCCACTCCAAGCCACAGGCCCCTTTTCGGGAGACTTGGGTGACCTTAAGGTCCCCTGGCACTGGAGTGAGGTCATAAGCCCCTGCCTGGCTGTTGCTGTTCACGGGGGTCCGCGGGGGCAAGATCCCATAAGCCTTTACCACGCGACGATGGCCTAAGCCCACTCAGAGCCCGTAGCCGGGGCCGTGGGACCACCACACTCTCGCACTCTTGCTGCTCTCAAACCAGGAGACACAAGTCAGGACTCAGACCAGAAGTGAGTGAGAGACTCGCCAAGTCACAGGAGAAGCGCCCAGTGGTGGGGGCAGGGAGGCCCGGAGACATCGGAGGAAACTCCAGGTGCCCAGTGGCCACAGGCCTGGGCTCAGCCGCCCGCTGAGACTCACAGACAGGACAGATATTTCAGGGTCAGTCACACACCGAAGCTCACTGAGACCAGGACACACCGCCGAGAGCTCCCAAGCTTCAGAGTCTCAGAACCCGGACTCCAGGAGGGTTTGCACCCTGTGCCCTCCTGCTGCGTGCCCGGGTGCTCCCTGCCAGGGTCACTCTCATGGCCTTGACCGGAGAAGCGGAGGGACAGGAGCGAAGCAGAATGGGACACGACCTCTTACACCGACTTGAGTCCTCCTGTCTCCTGTGGTCAGGGTCGGGGCGGTTATGTCCAATTACGTCCCCTGGGTCTGGAGCGCTTTTCTTACGAGGTGGTAAACTCGCGACCCTGACACACAGAGTGGAGTCCGGCCTTCCAAAACGGAGTGGCAGTCGTTCTTTTACCGCCATCTTTCGTTGAGAAATTGGGAACCGGGACCTAGGACTGGAACAATAGCACAGCAGGTAGGGCATTTGCCTTGCACGCGGCCGACCCGGGTTCGATCCCCGCCATTCCATATGGCCCCTGACCACCACCAGGAGGATTTCCTGAGTGCAGAGGCAGGAGGAACCCCTGAGCATCGCCGGGTGTGACCCCAAAAGCAAAAAAATAGAAGAAAAAGAAATTGGGGGACCAAAGCAGATTTCATAGTCTTCAAAGTCTATAATGGTGTCGATGATAATGATGGTGGTGGTGGTGGTGGTGTTTGGGCCACACCTGGCAGTTCTCAGGGCTTACTCCTGGCTCTGTGCTCAGGGATCACTCTTGGGGGTGTTCAGGAAGCCGTACGTGGAGGCAGGGATTGGACTGGGGGCGGCTGTCTGCAAGGCAAGCGCCCCACCCGCCGTACCGTCTCCTCAGCCCCTGCTGTCACCACTGGTACCTGGGATGCCCGGGCTGGACACTGAGGAGAGGGTCATCTCCACAAGCCCAGCTGCGTGACCCGGACGCTCCTGGGGCCCTGGTGTCAGAGGCCCTGGACACTCGCCTGCACACGCCCAGCTTGGGGTGGGGGGCTGTGAGAGGGGCCCGGGGGTGCCGAGGGCCCACTCAGCACAGCCTCGGGGGCAGGGCCTGGAGGCGCTTCCGTGACCACCCGCCTGTGGGGCCTCTCTGAACTGTAGAAGAGACTCCAGGGGGCTGGAGAGAGCACAGAGGATTGGCACTTGCCTTCACAGCAGCCGGCCAGGGTTCGATGTCCGACACCTCACAGGGCAGCGAGCCCCGAGCAGTGCCGCTGCACCCCACCCCGCCAAGACTCACCGGTCAAAGGGCTGTTTGCAGCAGACAGAGACTCGGACACTCGCTCTGGGGCACTGTGGACCCCTAAGTCCTCTCCCTTCCCAGGGTCCCCAGGGGCGTCCAGCCACACCTGGGTCAGGCCCACGGCCCCTCCTCCTACCGCTTCTCTCTTTCGGGTGTGAAACCCTCTTTATTATTATTATTATTTTGCTTTTTGGGTCACACCCAGCAATGCACAGGGCTTACTCCTGGCTCTGCGCTCAAGAATCACTCCTGGCGGTGCTTGGGGGACCCTATGGGATGCTGGGGATCGAACCCGGGTTGGCCGCATGCAGGGCAAACACCCTCCCCGCTGTGCTATCGCTCTGGACCCTGTGGAACCTCTTAAATAAAGGCACCCCCTGCCCCACGCCGTCTGCCAGGCCCTGAGCTGCTGCCCCCTAATCTTCAGACCCCGCATAAGCATCACCTTCATGGGAGTGTTCCGTGTCCTTCCCAGGTGACCAAGCCCAGGGACACTCCCAGTTCACGGGTCACTCAGCCTCGGCCGGGTGGGGCCGCCCCCTTGGGTGCGTCTGGGGGAGCTGATAAGAGGCGTGTTCCCCAAACCAGCAAAGCCTCGCCCAGCCAGTGGACGCGCCCCGGCCCCTCTCCTAGTCTCCACAGAGCCCGGGGCGCCGGGCTGGCCTTCCCCCCAGCCGTGTGCACCCCGAAACCTCAGCGTACAGTCCTGAATGATGTACAGCAGTCCCCAAGCCACACTCGGCGGGAGGGTCCCTTCCGCTCTGGCAGGGTGACCCTGTCCTGGGCCCAAGCCGAGAGATCCCTTGCCGGGATGTGCTCCATCCTGCTGCGTGTCTGAGTTCAGACCCCCGTTGCGTGACCGAGAACTGCCGAATGCACGGCCCTGTTTCCATCCAGTGTGACACACCCTGCCTTGAGCTGCCTGGGGTCCCCACTCCCGGGACCCCGCCATACCCACACCGATGTAGTGTGGGCGCCCAATGGCCAGAGCGCAGGACATCCCAGAACTCCTGGACTCCACAACGGGACACCCCCTGCCCCTGCCCCAGCACCGTCCACGGGTCCCTCAGAGGAGCTTGACTTGGGAAGTCCAGAAGCCGCGTGCCTGTCTTCACCACACATGCCCCACAGTGGACAGGACGCAGGAGTGAGCCAAGTACGGCTGGCCACAAGAGGCCGGAGCAGGGCTTGGAGCTCCAGGGGCACACGGGGCCAAGCCCTGCCCTGGAGACCAGGCCTGCGGCTTCTCTCCTGCAGGGACTAGCAAGAGGCAACACAGGACGAAACCCAAAGGTGCCACCAGCAGAGCTGACGGGAAGGGTGGAGGGTGGCCGCTGAGAGGGACGCGAGTTGATGGCCAAGGGTGGACGGTATGGTGGGAGGGGGCTCCTCGCCCACCCACTGTGGTGTGTCCTCAGCCATGGGGAGGGCTGCTTTTGGGGCTGTTTCTGCCAGATACACAGTTACTTTCATTTCCGTTTCATTCGGGGTTTCCTACTTTTAAAAAACGCGGGTTTGGCTCTAGGTTTGTATCCTGTGAACGTGTGAAAAGCCAAGCCTGGACCACAGAGAGGGGGCAACACGCCGAGCAGCCCGGGGGGTCCCCAGGCACCACCCAGAGACACCCCGAGCACAGAGCGGGGAGCGGCCCCCGGGTGCAGCCCCCAAACCAGGAGGGAGCAGCCCGGCCAGAGAACCCTCCAGAAGTGGAGGTCTCCCCCCGACACCTCCTCCCACTGCTCCTCCAACAGGAGCAGACCCACCCGTCCCCAGACCCCACGCCTTTTACCTTTCTGACCACTTCACGGCAGCATGCAGAATATTAATTTTTTATTTTAATAGGTCAAGCTGGAGTGATAGCAGTAAGGGAGTTTGCCTTGCAAGCGGCCAACTCGGCCGACCCGAGTTCGATTCCTCCGCCCCTCTCGGAGAGCCCGGCAAGCTACCGAGAGTATTTCGCCCACATGGCAAAGCCTGGCAAGCTCCCCATGGTGTATTCAATCTGCCAAACACAGTAACAATTGTCACAATGGAGATGTTACTGGGCCCGCTCGAGCAAATCGATGAATAACGGGAGGACAGTGACAGTGATTTTAATAGGTCAACTAATACAGCAAATGTATTTAAATAAATTAACACATTTGATGGGCTGGAGTGATAGCACAGCAGTAGGGCGTTTGCCTTGCGCGCAGCCAGCCCGGCTGAACCGGGTTTGATTCCTCCGGCCCCTCTTGGAGAGCTTGGCAAGCTACCGAGAGTATCTCGCTCACACGACAAAGCCTGGCAAGCTACCCGTGACATGTTCAATATGCCAAACACAGTAACAACAAGTCTCACAATGGAGACGTACAAGGCCCGCTCGAACAAATCGATGAACAACGAGAGGACAGTGCAGTGCTGTGCAATACATTTGATACCAGTTCTACTGGTTTTAAAATTCCGGGGGTGGGGGGGACTCATACCCAGCTGTGCTCAGGGCTGGCTCAGACTCTGAACCCAGGGTCACTCCTGCAGGGCTCGAGGGTCCCAGGGCCAGACTCAGGCTGGCATGTGCAAGGCAGGCGCCTACCCAGAGCTGTCGCCCGGGCTCCAGGAGGGGTTCTGCTTAGCGGTGTTCTCTGTGCATCTCATGGTTGATGGTGTTGTCTCCGCCCGGTCTCTCTTTCCTGTCTCTTCTCACCAGGCAGCCGTGGGTTAGGGCTCACACTGCACTCGTCCTAGACAAACACGAGTGCTGATCAGAACAACCCGGAACGGCACAGCTCCGGACAGAAAGAACACAGTTCCTTCTTACGCCTGACTCTGTGCTCAAGGATCAGTCCTGGCAATGCTCAAGGCATCTTGAAAACAGACTCTGGCCTGAGTATGAACTTTTGTTGGCCACGCACCGAGGAGCCAATCCCGAAGGCAAGGATACTCTCCTCCCCTTCCTAAGACCCCGATTCTATTGTTTATTTATTCATTTTTGCTTTTTTTTTTAAGGGTCACAACTGGCAATGCTCAGGGCTGACTCCTGGCTCTGCACTCAGGAATTACCCCTGGTGGTGCTCGGGGGACCCTATGGGATGCTGGGAATCGAACCCGGGTCGGCCGCGTGCAAGGCAAACGCCCTCCCCGCTGTGCTATTGCTCCAGCCCCAAGATTCTTTTATTTTTTTAATGTATTTTTTTTATTTTTCTATTTTTAATGAATCACCATGAGGTACAGTCACAGACCTACAAACCTTTGTGATGACGTTTCAGTCATACAATGATCACGTACTCATCCCTCCACCAGTGCTCATTCTCCACCACCAATGTTCCCAGCATCCCTCCCACCACCCCCAACCCCATCCGTACCCCCCGGCCCCAGCCAGGCCTCTGTGGCAGGACATTCTCTTCTCTCTCTCTCTCTCTCTCTCTCTCTCTCTCTCTCTCTCTCTCTCTCTCTCTCTCTCTCCTTTTGGGTGTTATGGTTTGCAATACAGGTACTAAGTGGCCATTATGTTCGGCCTATAAGACTATAGCACTATAAGACTTTCAGCGCGCATCTCCCATCCTGAGCAGGCCCTCCAAGCATCCTTTGCTTGGTGGTCCCTTCTCTCTCCCAGCTTCCTCTTCCCCCAGCATGTGAGGGCAGCTTCCAAGCCCTGGCGCAGTCCTCCTGGCCTTATCTCTACTGTCCTTGGGTGTTAGTCTTCCATTCTGTGCCTTTATATCCCACAGATGAGTGCGGTCCTCCTATGTCTGCCCCTCTACCTCTGACTCATTTCAGCCAGCATGATGCTCTCCCTGTCCATCCATTTATTCTAAAACACGCTGATGCCCGCGGCTCCTTCCTGGCGAGGGGCTTCCCTGACAAGGAGCCACAGCTGCTGCTGGGAGCCCGCCTGGGCCCCGGGTCCCAGGAATTAGGAATGACCGGGACTGAGTGTCCGGGTGTGAGGAGTCAAGCCTGGGGGTCTCGGGCGGTGGGCTGTGGGTGACATTGCCCAGGAAGCTCCCAAGCTCAAGTCCACACCTCAGTTACCAAGGGGCACGTCTGCAGAGAGCTGCTTCCTTCCTTCCCGTCTGCCCTCCAACATGCCTTCTTGCAGCATCTGAAGCCCCCAATAGACCGCGCCCACTCATTCCCGTATCCCACCACCCCCTTGAACTGAGTCCAGCCTGGGCCGGGACCAAGTGTAACCCACAAGATACATTTTTTCTCCCCTCATTATTTTCCCATTTCCTCGGCCAGTTGCCCTGTTCTGGGAGTTTCTGGGGGACCTGTCACTGTCACACTGTCCTCCCGTTGTTCGTCGATTTGTTCGAGCGGGCCCAGTAACGTCTCCATCGTGAGACTTGTTGTTACTGTGTTTGGCAGATCGAGTACGTCACGGGGAGCTTGCCAGGCTTTGCCGAGCCAGCAAGATACTCTCGATAGCTTGCCGGGCTCTCCGAGAGGGACGGAGGAATCGAACCCGGCTCGGCTGGGCTGGCTGCATGCAAGGCAAACGCCCTACTGCTGTGCTATCGCTCCAGGGACCTGAGGGCCTCTCAAAAGGGGTTCCTCTTCCAGTCCAGGGATCTCTGCCCCCCCCAAACCCCCTCCACGGTGTGTGCCCACCACACCCAGCTCGCTCACTGGCTCTGAGCCACCTGGACAATTTGATCCTGGGCACGCCTGGGTCAAGTCAGCCAACACTCGGTGGTAGACACTCCTTGGCTTTATGACCGATATTTAAAATTCCACTCCCTCTGCAGGACAAGGATTTAACTATTTGTTCAATAAATTAACACATACAACCTGGAGGCGTTAATAGATACTGAGGCCAGCGGCACAAAAGCCTATTATCCAAAAGCTGAGAAGCTCTGATTGGCCAGGAAGCAGCCCCACCTTCCCTGCGCTTTTCAAGCTCAGTTTGAAGCAAGAGGCCCTGTGCGCTTCGGACATGAGCAGAAATTTCCACGGGAATCGGAAGGCTGGGAGTAGGGCAGGCCCCAAGTTATAGCCCTTCTGAGAAGCCGGAGGGTGCGTGGAGAGGAACCACAGCGGAACCCAGTCACGGGGGGTTGCAAGATGGACACTCAGGCCAGAGTCCATTTTCAAGATGCCTTTTCCGTGTTATTTGTAATAATAACAAGTTAGGAAGAAACTTAAACAAATGCTCAAACACGGGGAAACAGGATTACCAATGTGATATTTACCCAAAGGGAATACGGAATGCTCCTTATAATCCTCCGTGAAAGCCTGGGAAATAAAACCGTGTTTGCAGACACAGATACTTAATGTTTATTACACAGAACCAGTGTTACAGAGACTAAAATGACTTTTTTTCCCTTCTACATTTGTCTGTTTTCCAAATATCCTAGCATGACAGACTATTGACTTCTTAAATTAAAAAAAAAAAAGACTTTTCGGGGGGGGGGGGGCTCCTGAGCAACGCTCGGTCCTGGGCCAGTTCTCGAGATACTCGTCACCTTGGCCATGTCCTTGGCTGCTGCGGCCCTGTGATCTGGAGCTGGGGTGGCAGGCGTGACGCCCAGGGGTGCCTGGATCCAAGCACAGGTCTGGGCCTGTTGGGCTAGCACCCCAGCTGCTAATCTGTCTCCCCAGCTCTTAAAATGTCTGAGCGTCTTTCTTGGTTTCCGAGGCTACGTTCTGCCCAGTTTTCTCCACAGGAGGGTTAGTCACGGGGGGCCCGGAGGGCGGATGCCACCCCCACGCTCCACTTCTCTCTGCTCTGCACCCAGCCCCAGCGGGTTTCCACTGATCTGGGCATCTTCAGGACAAGTCCACCCCAGCCGGGTTCTTATTTTGTTATTTATTGGGTTTGGGGACCACAAGGGGCATTGCTTGGAGATTACTCCTGGCTCTGCACTCAGGAATCATTGCTGGCAGGCTCAAGAAGAAGGGATGCCAGGCTCCTCCACTCCTGAACGGCCATGATCCCAGAGGCACACAAACCAATCTCGGCACCCAGCGGATTCTGGCAGAAGTGCTTCTGGACTGTGAACTAAGCTACGGCCCCGTGGTGCCCTGAGAGGGGAAGGGGGTTTGTCCCTCTGCGTTTTCCTCCTCAGAGGCAGCACGGTGACTGCCATCTTTCAGAGCCTATTGGACAGAGACGTATGAGCTTGCAGTGACGGAGCATGAGGGGCCTCTTGGGATGGGGGTGGAACAGACCCTTCCCCCTGCCCAGATGAGACCCCGAGTTTCCGCCTGCGAAGGGCTCCTCCGCTTCTGAACGGCCATGATCCCAGAGGCACACAAACCAATCTCGGAACCCAGCGGCTTCTGGCAGAAATCCCTCTGGACTTAATTACTAAAATACTAGAAATCCAAATCGCACGGCCACGCGACATCATACGCTCTTCATGATCAGCAATAGAAAACAAATTATCTCATGATGCCTTTTTGGCAGGTCTGATTGTTGGGGGGGAAATTCTAAATAATCATAGTGGGTCTTCTGTCGAAAAATTGAATGTCATCGAAGTAAAGAGAGAGTCAAGTGAAAATCACCTGCCCCACAGGCAGACGGAAGGGAGGGATGGGGGTACACTGGGGTTCTTGGTGGTGGAACACGTGCACTGGTCAAGGGATGGGTGTTTTGATCATTGTGTGACCGAGACTTAAACCTGAAAGCTTTGTAACTGTTCTCACGGTGATTCAATTAAAAAAAAAAAAGAATAAGGGATGCCAGGGATCCCAGGAGCAAAGATAAGGGATGCCACGGTCCCAGTTTGCAATGCCCAGGCTGGTTCTTAACTGTGGTTCTAGGAGAAGGTGCTGGTTTTCTGGCCACGCCCCTTGAGGGAAAGGGAGGGGCTTCGCCTGTGTCCCGCCCCCGAGAGGGAGGGGCCTAACCATCTCCCAGCCTCCCAGAGGGAGGGGCTTTGGTTTCTCCCCGCCCCTTGGAGGGTGGGTCCTATCCATCACCCTGCCCCCCTGGGGGAGGGGCCTTGCCTTCTCCTGCCCCCTGGAGGAAGGGGTCTCACCTATGCCCCGCCCCCAGGAGAAGGGGCCTCACCTGCGCCCCACCCCCTGGGTGTCCCTGTCAGAAGGAGGAAGCCGTGTTGGACTGTGCCCAGGAGTGGGCGGGGCTGGAGCCTGAACCCCCTGCTGGGGGTGGCCCAGTGTCCTTCAGGGACACAGGGGGGTTCCCAGCAGGAGTGTGGGGTCTGCTCTGCCCCTCAGCTTCCCGCCTGGGTGCTGGAAAGGTCTGAGCTGGTGGAGGCTCTGACCCCACACCAGGCAGTGGGTGCCCAGGAAGGCTCAGGGGAGGGCGGCCCTCAAGCAGGGTGACTGCCCTGTGGTGTGCCAGGGACGGCTGGGACCCTCCTCTGAGGCTCCGCAGAGGCGGGTTGTGGGGCCTCTCTGGGCGTGAGCCCCGAGACTGACCCACATTCAGCAGGCGTGTGGTGACCGGCAGGCCCTGGGCAGACCAGCACTGGACATGGCAGGGAGCTAGGGGGGTCTCAGCAGAGTCCCAGAGGACAGACTCGCTCGCGAGGGTCCTACAGTACTGCAGGACACTGCCCCGCCCTGCTCCCTTCCATCTCTGACCCCCACGTTAAGATCACTGTGTCCCATGACTGGGGGGGGGTGGCTATTCAGACTCGGGGCCCAGGAGCTGGAGACCAGGACCCCGACCTGCACCCCGCTGGCTCCCTGCCCCAGGGCTCTATCGAGGCTGTGAACTCCCAGTGACTGCCCTGGCTCTTCTGGGGCTGCCCTGCTGACTGCCTAGCTGGACCCCACTTGTGGGTGGTGGGTGCCGGGACGTCTCACTGGGACCCCTCTGCCCTGGCCAGTCCACTCCGGCATCCGGACACCATGTGAGGAACCGGACATGACATTCATGGGGACTCAGTTCCTGGAAGAGAGAGCAACACAGAGTCTCCTGCCCCCATGCCAGGCTGTCCTCACCAGGGTCCCTCAGAGGGGGGCGGGTTGAGTTTCCCTCCCCGCCCCAAGCAGAACCCCGACAGCTGATAACCTTCAGAACCCACCCACAGCCAGGCTCAAGGCCACTCTCCACACGCTCGGACGAGCCTCACGCATGACGGCGCATGCATGAAGGAACCAGCAGAGGAACCCAGGTATGCGAGACCCGGAGCTGAGATCTCCAAGCCCGCTCGGATCAGGACTGGGCCTCCTCCCCCCAGATCCCCCGTTTTCCAGTAGCTGGGCAGTCACACCCACAAACCGCCCCCAGTGCCATGGGATCCCATCAACGGCTAAGATCCACAGACTATAAAACAAAGCTCCCGGAAGCGCGTGGCCGGCCGCGAGGCCCCTTATTCTCTAGCCCACTGATGTACCTCAAGCAGCACACGTGTGTTTGGTTTTAACATATTGCTGGTATTGCTTTATATACATTCTCCATCCCTCTCGGAGAGCCCGGCAAGCTACCAAGGGTATCCCGCCTGCACGGCAGGGCCTGGCAAGCTCCCCGTGGCGTATTCGATGTGCCAAAAACAGTAACAATAATGGGTCTCATTCCCCTGACCCTGAAGGAGCCTCCAATAAGGCACGGTTGGGAAGGATGAGTAAGGACAGGCTGCTAAAATCTCAGGGCTGGGACAAATGGAGATGTTACTGGCGCCTGCTCAAGCAAATCGATGAGCCATGGGATGACAGTGACAGTGACAGGTTGCAAACAGCGGAGCCCTTTCAGAGGTGACTGGTCAGAGGCGTGGAGCGCCTTGAAAGGCATCCTCTCATCATGGAGGGACTTGAAGGACATTCCGGGGTGACTCCTCAGACAGGGGTTCCCCAGGCAACCAAGCTGGAGTGACTGGCAGGTTGCCTGTTTGAGGCAGGAGCTTGTGCAGGAA
The DNA here is from genome assembly GCF_029834395.1 of Sorex fumeus. Taxonomy (NCBI): domain Eukaryota; kingdom Metazoa; phylum Chordata; class Mammalia; order Eulipotyphla; family Soricidae; genus Sorex; species Sorex fumeus. Next base: position 2,343,202 of record NW_026606199.1, on the reverse strand, counting down.
GGAGCTGGGTGGTTCCCCGAGACCCGGGTCCCCTGCTCCCAGGACAGTTGCTGCTGTTGCCTGGGTCTACGGGGCTCTGGTCCGGCTCCTAAGCCAGGTCTCCTTCAGTCTGCCCACCCCAAAGAAGAGGACAGTGCAGACCCCCCATACCCGTCCCCTAACCAGCTGTCAAAGGATGGAGCCTACCTGACCCGCTCAAGAATCCCCAGAAAGGCCAAAGCTGGCAGAGGAGGGCACCCCGGGTCCAAGGCCACTCACGGCCACATCCTCTGCTTTTCTCACTGTTCTGGTGTCTGGGCGTTGATGTCTGCCGGGCGGACTGCCAGGATCCCAGCACCTCCTTGCTGGAGTCAACATCCCCCTCGCCCACACACACACACACACACACACACACACACCCAGATCTCCCGCATAACAAGCAGCAGCTCTGCACTGAGAGGCCTTCTGCCTCTGCCCAGGCTTTAAGCTTCCCTTGGGAGTGAGCGTGGGAGGGGAGGGGGCCCCGGGCGAGTGAACCAGCTCGGAAACTCCCTGTTGTGTCGGTCCCTTCCTGGCTGTCCCCTCTCCCTGCCAGGGAATCTCTCTCAGTTTCCAGACTCTGGGCTCAGGGTTCTTCACCATCATGGAGAGGGGGCTGGAGAGGCAGTCTGAAAGACCGGCCCCTTGCCTTGCTCCAGGCTCTGTCAAATCCCCGGTACCACCGCGTGTGGTCCCTTAAGGCCTGGGAAACCTGAATGCTGGCAAAGATGCTTGGGTTTCTAAAGCGGGTTCCGAAGCCAGCTGCACACGGGCGGGGAGTTCCACTCCTGTTTCTATTTTTGCGACTCTCTCTGCCTCTCCCGGAAACCAGCTGTTCTCTCACCTCTGCGGGCCTTGGCAAGCTGCACCAGAGAGGGCCCAGAGCGCATGCTGTGGTCTCCGGAATCCTCCGGAAGCAACTCGGAGACACCCTGGGGGTTTGGGGGGGGTCCCACCACAAACACAGTTCTTGATCAGAAAAGCCAGCTTCTGTGTGTGCTGGACTGAGGGGGTTGCAGGAAGCAGGAGAGCACTCAGAGCTCTGAGCACTCAGGCAACAAAACCTTCTCCCCTCCTGGGTTGGAGGGAGAGTACGGCACGCAGGGCACCTGCCTGGTGCACGGCTGACCTGGGTGCAACTCCCAGCGCTGCAGACGGTGGCCCCAGAACCGACAGGAGTGATCCCTGAGCACAGAGCCAGGAGTAGCTGCGAGCTGGTGTGACCCCTCCCCAAATAAAAACAGACAAAAACCCGTTCTCGCCCACAAAGGGGACCTCCCCCTCCACAGGCAAAGTCCTGAGTCAGTTATTTTCGAATTCACCTATTCTGTAACAGTGTTGGATCTTTTTTAAGTCTAAAAAAGCTGTTTTTTTTTTCCCTAATTGGAAAGCATTGTGAAGTGTGGCAGGGATCCCAGGTTACACTCTGGTTTCTGAGGCTAATCAGAAAAAAAGAAAGTGAAAGCAGAAGGGGAGCCTTTCGCCAGGGCTTGCCAGCCAGGAGCCTTAGTCTTTGCACCCTGTTCCTGTCCGCGTTTCGGTTTTATGTGTAACCGGGGGGAAAAAAAAAAAAAACACAAGAAATTAAGTAGTTCACTGCAAGCGCCGCGGACGGGGTCGTCAGACCCCCCTCCACTCCCCCCAGCAAGGAGCTGCAGGGCGCGCAGCTCGCCTGCGCCTCCAGGAAGCCGGGCCCGGGGCTCTGCCCGCGCTGCCCCTGTGCCGCGACCACCGGGCGGGCCAGGACCCCGCGCCCCCAGCCCGGATCGCAGCCCGGAGCCCGCGCGCTCCGCCCCGCGCGCCAGCCCCGCCCCGCCCCGCCCCAAGCCCCGCCCTCTCGCCCCGCCCTCCCCGTCCGCGCGCTCCCATTGGCCCGCTCGCCCCGCCCTCCCCGTCCGCGCGCTCCCATTGGCCCGCTCGCCGCCGGCCCGGCCAATCGGCGCGCTGAGCGCCAAGTTTGAATCGCCGCTTTCATTTGAATCGGGCGGACGCGGGACGGGCTGTGCGCGCGCGCGGCCAACGCCGGGGTCGGGGCGCAGCGGGGCCGGGTCCAGCCGGCCACTGGGCAGCCGACGGGCGGGAGCGGGGCCGCGGGGGCGGCGCAGGTGGGTCGGGCCGGCGGGAGGGCCGCGGGGGTGGGCGCCAGCCCGACCTGGACCTTCGGGGGACGCCGGGCGGAGGAGCGGGCCACGCGTCCAGGTGAGCCGGGCCCGGGGCGGGGCGACCCCCGGGGCGCTGGACTGGCCGCGACGGACCCCGAGTGGGCCGGGTGGACGCGACCGGGGGGCAGCGCGGCGGGACGCGCGGGACCCCGGCCCGCTGACCCCTCCCCGGCGCCCCCCACTGACTGTCCGGGTCCCCAGGGGCTTGTGCCCGCGGAGGAGAGACGCGCGCGCGCGCGCTTTGGACCCCCGACCCTGACCCCGCCGGGGTCTGCACCGGTCTGGCTTGGCGATGGGACCCTCGGGGCGGCTGGTGACCATCAGAAGGAGCGGGCTGGACGGAGCCCACTTCCCGCTGACCCTCAGCAGCTGCCTGTTCGGAAGGTGCGTGCAGAGCCCCGCCAACCTGGTGGACCGTGCGGGTGGGAGCGCGCGTGGACCGGCCTGGAGAGCTAAGAGTCAGGGGGCGGGGGTGGGGGGCTTTCCTCAATCAGAGGAAGGAGCGGGCTGGAAGGAGACACTGGACTTGGTGACACGATGGTGCGGCTGACTGTCAGGCCTGGCCCCTCGCCGCAGAGGCCGAGGAGGCCTTGGACACTCGCAGGCCTTGGACACTCGCAGGCGGGGGTCCAGCAAGCCTCCTGCTGGCTCCGGAGCACTTTCCCTCCTCGTTGCCTGCAGCTGGAGGTGCCACCTGGGTGGGCCAGGCTGATGAGGGGCCTGGGCCAGCTTTTATTTTCGCTTATTAAAGCAGTTGCGGAGGCTGGGGTGCTCGGGGGAAGCTAGGGTGCTCGGGGGAAGCTGGGGTGCTCGGGGGAGGCTGGGGTGCTCCAGGGAGGCTGGGGTGCTCCGGGGGAGGCTGGGGTGCTCCGGGGAGGCTGGGGTGCTCCGGGGGAGGCTGGGGTGCTCCGGGGAGGCTGGGGTGCTCCGGGGAGGCTGGGGTGCTCCGGGGAGGCTGGGGTGCTCCGGGGAGGCTGGGGTGCTCGGCCGCACCCGGCGGGACCCCGGGCTTCTGGTTCTGTGCTCAGGATCACTCCTGGGGAAACTCACAGGGGATCCAACCCAGGCCCCCTGCAGCAGCAAGGCCTTCTTCCTGTTCTCTCTCCTGCTCTCGGACCCTCACCCTTACTCCCCCCTCACTCCTGCACTCTCCGAGGGACTCCACTGACTGTGCTCTCTTATCTTCCGCCTCCTGCAAGTCCGGCTTCGAGGCTGGTTTTCGGGTAGGGCTTGGGCTCCTGTCTCCCGAGGACGGTCGCCTCGTGCTCCTCCGGGCTGATGGTGTTTGCCCTGGGTGGCCCCCGGGTTGGGGGTTCAGACCACAACAGCTGCTGCTCCCCGAGTGAAGGAACTGTTCCCTGTGGGAAGGGAACACGGCGAGCCCCGGGTGGGCGCCGTGGCGGCGGGCAGGGCTCCTGGAAGCCCGCGTGGGTCTAGACTCCTCGCTGGACTCCAGCTGCGCCCACCCAGACAGTCTCAGCCACAGCCACAGAGGTTCTTAAGCGGAGGCGCTTGTGCAGGGGTGCAGGGGAGCCGGCCCCACCTGCTGTGTGCGAGGGGCTGCGGGAACTTCCCGGGCAAGGCAGTGGAGGCCGCCCTGCTTTGGGCGGCCTGAGGCAGAGAGAGGAGTCCGCTCGCCCTGGTGGGGGCCGCCCTCAGGGCAGGTGGCAGTGACAGCCCTGTGGCACTGCCCACGTGTTGGTGGTTGGTTGGCGCTTGTGACCGTCATCGCGCTGTGAGTTGTGACGAATGTCCAGCGTGGCTGTGTGTGTGTGTGATTTTTGTCATGTGTGGTGGTGTGTGTGTGCTTCCGCCATGCGTGGCTGTGTATGTGGGTGTTTCTGCTGCGCCTGGCTCTGTGTGTGTGTGTGTGTGTGTGTGTGTGTTTGTGTGTGTGTGTGTGTGTGTGTGTGTGTTTCTACTGCTCCTGTCTCTGTTTCTGCCATGTGGGGCAGTGTGCATGTACGTTTTCGCTGCTCATGGCTCTGTGTGTGTGTGTGTGTGTTTCCACTGACTGTGGTGCTGTATGCAGTGGTGTGGCTCTGTGTGTGTGTGTGTTTCTACTGCTCCTGTCTGTTTCTGCCATGTGTGGCAGTGTGCATGTATGTTTCTGCCGCTCATGGCTCTGTGTATGTGTGTGTGTGTGTGTGTGTGTGTGTTTCTACTGCTCCTGTCTCTGTTTCTGCCACGTATGGCTGTGTACATGTGTTTCTGCTGCTTATGGCTCTGTGTGTGTTTCCACTCAGTGTGGCGCGCTCTCTCTCTCTCTCTCTCTCTCTCTCTCTGTGGGGGTGAATCATGCAACCCCATCACATGGGTGCTCATGTGACCCCCTTCTCTGTATCTGGAGAAACCGAGGCGGAGAGGTGCTGACTCTGGTACCGTAGGGAGGAGACCTTTACTGGAGTATAAAGTGCAACTCAATTCAAAGTTTTGAAAGAAAAACAGAATAAAAAAAATTGTTGTTTCCAACGGTTATAGAGGACTTCCTCCCTTGTGTTTCGTGAGCACAGGCGTTTTCATGAAAGGCCTCTTGGTGTTTTTATTGTGATTTTTAAACACTTTTAAAGATTTAAAACACTAGCTTCTACGATTGTAGAAATCTTTTGCGAAACACGGTCCTCATTTAAGTAAGTGCTGGGGTTTGCGGTTTCTTTTCCGTCGTCAACACTTGCGAGCCGAGCGCACGCCAAGTCTTTATGCTGAAACATTGATGGAATGATTCTGCCTTGCTGAGACCTAAACATGTGGAATTCTCTTGAACGAAGGGACATCGAGTGTGACATCCGCATCCAGCTTCCCGTGGTGTCCAAACAACATTGCAAAATCGAAATCCACCAGAAGGAGGTGAGTCGCTCACTTCTCTGACTAGAGACCTTCCTGCCCCGGTCTCTGTCCTCCATGACTGACTGTGGCCCTTGGTCCACCCGCAGGCCACCCTGATTAATTTCAGTTCCTCGAACCCAACACAACTCAACGGCAGGGCCATTGCCCAGCCTGTCCGCCTGCAGCACGGAGATGTGATCACGATTGTTGATCGTTCTTTCAGGTAGGTGACGCCTGGCCTGGCCCACGGGAAGGGGCCACTCCCGCTTTCCCCCAACTCTTCCCATCAATGCCTCAGAACCCACCCAGCTGGTGGCCGGTGCCGAGGGGCGCCGTGTGGCCTGACATGGCCTGGGCTGGCGGGGCAACTGGGTCTGGTGCTGACTGGGTCTGCTCAGAGGCCGTGGATCAGGCCACTCTCGGGAGGAGCCTGGGCTCTGGATGGAAAAGCCCCCAACCATGCGTCCCCCCCCGACTGGACTGTTGTCTGGAGACAGGGACTTGCGAGAGGCGATTCTGCCAAACGTAGGTCCCCAAGGACCCTGCCCCGTTTGACCCGTGACTTTAGAAGAAGACAAGATCACAGATGCCAGGATCTGGAGCGATAGCACAGCGGGGAGGGTGTTTGCCTTGCATGCGGCCAACCCGAGTTCGATTCCCAGCATCCCATATGGTCCCCTGAGCACCTCTAGGAGTAATTCTTGAGCGCAGAGCCAGGAGTAACCCCTGAGCGTCACTGGGTGTGATCCGAAAAGTAAAAATATAAATCAATCAATCAATCAATCAATTAAAAAAAAATAGATCACAGAGGCCCTTAGCCCATCCCCCAGAGGACAGGGAAGCCCTTGATGCAGCCGAGAAGCTGTCCAGAAGGGTGCAGCCCCCACCCCATACACCCCAGAACCCGGGGCCGGCTTGCAGCTTCTGGGAACGGGGCACGTGTCTCAGACCACGGCCTTGGCTGACACGTGCGTCCCCGGAGCCAGAGACGGACCCCGTGCTGCCTTTCTCTGCTACTTCTGCATGAGGAGGTTTGTGCAGACCCACGTGCTCCGGGCAGACCCAGGCCCATCTCTTGTTCCTTCTCCGGCTTGAGGACTTAGGGATGTGAGGCCAACCTGGACGTGACACTGTCACTACCAGGTCCGGCCAGGAGGGGGTGCTGGCGGCACTTGTTGGAGGAGGCCGGAATGTTCCAGGCACTACACGTCTGCTGGTCGCTCCCTCCTGACCCAGCTGTTGAGGTCATACGTGCGGGATTATGATTTTCCTTTTTGTCCCGTGTCTGGTTTCCCTGTTTCAGAGTGAGCCTGGTGCTAGGATCTAGGAGCAGATGCTGCCCTCACTGGTGTTCTGGAATGTTCTGGACCTTCAGTGACGCACTGCTTCCTTGGCGCAGCTGTGACTTTTCCTGCCCCCTCCCTCCCAGCGGCTGACCCGGGAGGCTGAGTTCTCTTCACAGCAGCTCCAAGCCCACTGCTTTGTTTTTCTTTGGGGTCCACACGCTGCGGTGCTCAGGGGTCACCCCTGGTGGGACTCGGGATCATAGGGGGTGTCAGATGTTGAACCTGGGTTGGCTGTGTGCGAGGCCAGCGCCCACCGCTGCACTCTCATCCCTCTGGCCCTGTGAGTGCGCTGTTGTCGGGCAGCTGGTGTTTGGGTCGGTCGACCCTGGGACCGTCAGATGCTCTTGGTCCCCCGGCCTTCGTGGCCAAGCCGAGGCCACTGGGTAAGAAGCGTCTGGAGTGGGGAGGAGACCAGAACCGTTTCTCCGGAAGGAGATGCCCAGCGCAGGTGTTAGGGGGTGGCGAACACCTCGGCAGAGAGCAGGAAACGGGAGGAGGGTCCGGCGCGAACTCCTGCAGGACTCTCCCGGGGGGCTGGCTGCATCTCCCCTTCCCCAGGCGCCTCCGGGTTCAGATCCCACGCCTCCCGCCTGAAGCAGTCACGCTCCACCTGTGGCATGCAGACCCGCTGGGACGTGTGTGTGTGTGTGTGTGTGTGTGTGTGTGTGTGTGTAAGAGAGAGAGAGAGACAGAGACACTTTCCTGCATATGTGTGTGAGAGAGAGAGAGAGTGTGTGTAACTGTCCTTGTGTGTGTGACTGTCCTTGCTGTGTGTGTTATTGTTCTTCCTGTGTGTGTGACTGTCCTTCCTGTGTGTGTATGTGAGTGTGAGAGAGACTGTCCTTCCTATATGACTGCTTCCTGTCTGTATGTGAGACTGTGCTTCCTGTCTGTGTGTGTGTGTGTGTGTGAGACTGTTCATGTGTGTGTGTGTGTGTGTGAGACAGAGACTTTCCTGCATATGTGTGTGAGAGAGTGTGTGTGACTGTCCTTGCTGTGTGTGACTGTTCTTCTTGTGTGTTTGTGTGTGTGTGTATGAGTGTGAGAGAGAGACTGTCCTTCCTGTATGACTGCTTCCTGTCTGTGTGTGTGAGAAAGACTCATTCCTGTGTGTGTGTATGAGAGAGAGAGAGAGAGAGAGAGAGAGAGAGAGAGACTGTCCTTCCGGTGTGTGACTGTGCTTCCTGTGTGTGTGTATGTGTGGGACTGTCTTTCCTGTGTGTGTGTGTGTGTGTGTGTGTGTGTGTGTGAGAGACAGAGAGAGACTGTCCTTCCTGTATGACTGCTTCCTGTCTGTGTTTGGGACTGTCTTTCCTGTGTGTGACTGTGCTTCCTGTGTGTGTGAGAGAAAGACTGTCCTTCGTGTGTGTGTGTGTGTGTCTGTGTCTGTGTGTCTGAGTGCGCCTGCCCTGTGTGGAGCAGGCAGGCTGTGCTGTCCCAGAGTGCAGGTACAGCTCTTGCACCGTGACTCTCAGTGGTTCGGGGTGGGCCCCCCCCAGCTGTCAGACCCCGAGAAGGCTCGGCTCGGGCCAGGAACTGCTCCCTCTGGCCAGCCCAGTCCCCGGCACTCAGTGGGTCCTAAGGGGGCGACCCTCACTGTCACCCGCATCCCACGTACCCCCGTTGCTCTGTGTGCCAGGTATGAAGACGCCAGTCACCAGAGTCACCAGGATGGGGACAGACCAGCCGCGAGTGTGGGACGGAGACACTCACAGGTGCGGGGGACGGAGGGTGCTGGGGGCGGTTTCCCCTGCGAGGATGGACGGGGGTCGCGGCAGAGGGGAATGAGCCGAGAGCCACAGAAGCTGAACTTAGGTGCGGGGAGGAATCTGCCCCTTACTGATGAGGATGGTGCTGGTGATGAAATTATTATTATTGTCACCGTCACTGTCCTCCCGTTATTGTTCATCAATTTGCTCGAGCGGGCCCAGTAACATCTCAATCATGAGACTTGTTACTGTGTTTGGCATATCGACCACGTCACGGGAGCTTGCCAGGCTTGGCCGTGCGGGCGAGGTACTCTCGGTAGCTTGCCAGGCTCTCCGAGAGGGGCGGAGGAATCGAACTCGGGTCGGCCATGTCGGCCGCTTGTAAGGCAAACGCCCTACCCGCTGTGCTATCGCTCCAGCCCCTCTTATTATTGGTTTGGGGGCCACACCCGGCTGTGCTCAGGGCTTACCCCTGGCTCTGCACTCAGGACTTACTCCTGACAGGCTTGGGGTCCCTCTGGGGTGCAGGGGCTCTAACCCGGTGTGGCCTCGTGCGAGGAGAGCTCCTGCCTGCTGTACTCTCCTGCCCCCGGCCTCTGAGCCGTCTACACCGCGTGCTTCTCTGTCCCCAGGAGTCTCTGCGTCCACTTTCTGTGTCCGGCTTCTCCTCGGACCACGGTGAGTGTGTTTGGTTTTGTGCTGGGGCCTGGCGCTGAGAGGCTTCCTGGCAGGAAGGGGCATGAGAACCAAGTGTTGGGAACATTCTGGAAGTCGGGACTGCTGTGGGCAGACAGGAATGTGCCTCAAAAAGACTGGCAGGGCTGCGGGGGGCGGGGGGGGGCCCTCATGTGTGGTCCGGTTTGGCTGTCGGCCTGACTCTGCCCTGCGTGTCTATCCGTGGCCTTGAGCCGGGGAGACTGTCGTGGTCCACGGGGCTCTGAGCACTGGAGTCACAACGCTGCTGTCCTGTGCGCCTTAGGCCTCGAGGACACTCGGCCACAAAGCCACCAGAAGTACTTTTTGCTTTTGCGGGGTGGAGGGGAGGTTCCCCTCAGCGTGCTGGGGTGTCCAGGCGGTGGCTGGGATGGAGCGTGGGGCTCCCACGAATCCTGTCCCGGGCGGCGGCGTCCACTCCCATGTGGGTGCTGCCCAGGCGAGTCACGAGAGGCCCCTGAACTGAGACCAGTTCTTTCCTGACTCGCTGCCCAGATGGGGAAGTTCCAGATTCCGAAGTCCTTGAAGAGAAGGTTCCGGGGCGCTCCGGGGTGCGTGCGAAGAGCCTCGGAGGTGCCCGCAGGAGCCTGGAGAGCCACGCCGGCAGGAGAACCCCGGAGCTGGCCGGGGAGCGGGGCAGGCCCCCCGGGACCCCGAGACCCGAGAAGGGCCGCACGAGCCTCTCTCCGTTTCAGCAGCTTTACGAGTCGATGAAAGAGGAGCTGGGTGGCCGGGCCGAGAAGGAGAATGTCCCCGGGGCCCCTCGGGGGAGGTCGGCCTCCCTCGGGCCCCAGGGCCAGCCCCCTGCCCCGGGCTCGGGAGGGCCCAGGAGGAAATCGACCGGGGGCTCCCAGCGGCAGGCTGTCCCCGCGCCCGCAGAACAGGGGCACACCCCAAAGGAGCGGCAGGGACCCGGGGCCCACCCTGTGAGCTGTCCTCGCCCAGGAACACCCGTGGCCAAGAGCCCAGGGCAGCCGGCCCCGTCCCCGCGACCTTCCTCCCGGAAACGGCGGCGCAGCGAGGCCCTGGGAGCTGACGCCGGAATGGGGTCTCCGAGTCCCGGGCCACAGAAGCTCCCGAGGAAAAGTCAGACCCCCACGAAGGTGGAAGGCGCCTGTGTTCCCGGGGACACGCCAGAGAAGCCCCTGCCCAAGAAGCAGAGGAGGCTGAGCTCCAGCGGGGCGCAGAGCCCCTCCGTCCTGGCCCCCCTGCTCATGCAGGGCCTGGGTGAGACCCCGCAGGTCCCCCGGGCCGAGAAAGCAGCGGGGCACGCCGGCCCTGGCTCCCCTGGCCTGGGCTCCACCCACGTGGGCAGCTGCAAAGACCCCGCTAGTAAGTGTCACACTGGGCCTCTCTCCTCAGATGTGGTGGTGGGATGCAGCCAGGATTTGTGGGGACCCCTGGGGGTGGCGTCTCCTCACATGTGTGTGCAGTAGAACCCAACGGAAAACGCTTCTATGGCACGCTGGCCTTTCCTGGGATTTTGAGCAAGCAACTGCTTCTGGGTCAGCCTCCCAGGCCAGCCAGGACCCCTGGGGATCTTGCGCCTCCAGACCCAGGAGCTTGGCGGGGGGCAGCAGGTACAAGAGCTGTGTTGACCTGGGGCTGGAGTGATAGTACAGCGGGGAGGGCATTTGCCTTGCACACGGCCCAACCCGAGTTCGATTCCCAGCATCCCATAGGGTCCCCGGAGCATGGCCAGGAGTGATTCCTGAGTGCATGAACCAGGAGTAACCCCTGTGCATTGCTGGATGTGACCCAAAAAGGAAAAAAAAAAAAGCTGTGTTGACCTAAGCTTTTCTTTTCCATTTTTTTTTTTTCTTTTTGGGTCACATCCGGCGATGCACAGGGGTTACTCCTGGCTCATGCACTCAGGAATGACTCCTGGTGGTGCTTGGGGAATCCTTATGGGATTCTGGGAGTCGAACCCGGGTCGGCCGTGTGCAAGGCAAATGCCCTCCCCGCTGTGCTATTGCTCCAGCCCCCCCCCCCCCTTTTTTCTTTTCCTTTTCTTAATTTTGTGTCTTGTGGGGTTTTGTTTGCTTGGGGGTTTGGGGCCACTCCTGGCTGTCTCAGGGGATCAAATGGGGTGCAGGGAACCAACGCTGGTCTGCCGCATGTGAGGCAAACCCACAGGGCAGGGTTGCCCCAACTCCCTCTTCCTTTGAAGCTGCTGCTTTTTGCGAGGTGCTCGGGCTGGATCCCAATGCCCCCGTGCCAGGCCCAGGCACAGCCGCGTTGCTGCTTCTGCCAGTGCTGGCGCTCAGACGCCAGCCAGCTCGCATGGTCTCGGACAGCAGTTTCTTTTAAAATTTCATTTTTTAGGGGCTGGAGAGATAGCACAGCAGGTAGGGCATTTGCCTTGCACGTGGCTGACCCGGGTTCAATTCCCAGCATCCCATAGGGTCCCCAGAGCACCGCCAGAAGGAATTCCTGAGTGCAGAGCCAGGAGTAACCCCTGTGTGTCGCTGGGTGTGACCCAAAAAGCAAAAAAGAAAAAAATTATTTTTTGATTCGTCCAGGGGCCTCCCAGGAAATCTCGGCTGGACAGGCCTCGGGGGGCTCCGGCACTGGGGGCCATGGTGCCTGGCAGAACTGGGGTGCGTGCACTTCGGTGCTGTCGTGTGTCCGGCTTGCTTTTGGCATTTCCTTACAAATGACCGTGGGAAGGGGCAGGAGGGATGGGCGTTGCGGCCATTTGGTGTCTGTGGCTCCCAGTCGGAGCCCACCTGGTCTGACAACCTCCCTGGAGTCTAGGGGTCATCCCTCCCCCTCCACCAGCCCCTATGCACTGTCCTGCACAGGTTTCACTAAGAAGGGCCCCCCAGGAAGGCCCGAGGGTGCAGCCAGGCGCCCTGTGGGGGACACTGCCCGCGCTGTGCCCACGTGGGTGGTTCTCTCTGAGGCAGACGGGACTCCGGGTTGTGGCAGCAGGCCTTGACCCCCGTCCTTCTTCCCGCAGAGTGGGCAGCAGGCGAGCAGGGGAAGCGCAGGCGGGTGTCCTTCGGGGGCCGCCTCAGACCGGAGCTATTTGACGAGAACTTGCCCCCCAACACGCCCCTGAAGAGAGGAGAGACGCCACGGAGATGCCGCTCGCTGGCGCCCAGCGTGCTGAAGACCATCATCAAGGTGAGGCGCCTGCCCCGAGCCTCAGACCCTTGGGACCCCCCGCCAGGAAGGCCCTGGCCCCTCCCTGACCAGAGACGGGCGGTGCCCTCTGCCCCCTCAGGCCTCCAGCCCCGTGGGCCCTCTCCCCGCAACTGGCCAGCCTGGCCGGCCCGGTCTTCCCGTGGAAAGCCCCGGGGAGGATTCCTGTGGCTTTTCTTCCCTTTCTTCTCCAAGAGGGGTGGGAGCGAGGGGTTGTGCGGACGGCGGCTGACCTTGGTCCTCTCCTTCCATCCCATTGGCAACGGACAAGGAGGCCGCGTGCTCTTGGCTCGGGCTGAACTCTAACTGGTTCTGACCCGCTTTTCGTGGGGGTACTGGCCCGGGTCACACACTTGGTGGCACCCGGCCCTCCCGGCCTGCACAGTGGGCTCTGCTTAGCACACATGAGCCAGTGCCGGGGATCCAACCTGAGACCTGAGGCTTGCGGGGCAGACGCCGCCCTTGGCCCGGTCCACGGCGCCCGCAGGCTTCTCTGATGCTCGCCTCTTCCCCGCAGGGGCGGCCACAGAGCCCAGCACAAGGCGTGCCCCCTTCAGACCCGCGCCAGGAAGCCGCTGACAGTCCCAGGCAGCCTGTCCCGGTGGTGGACACGCCCAAGCGGACCTCACGGCGGAGCGGCCAGCAGCCTCCTCGGAGAGTATCCCTTGGGCGCAGCCGACAGGGCATCCTCCAGATGATCCACTCCAAGAGGAGGAGCGGCGCGTCCGAGGCCAACCTCATGGGTGAGTGAGTGAGCACTGCGGAAGGAGCAGCGGGACAGCCCGGGCAGGGCCGGCGGCTCCATGTGTGGTGTTTTCCTCGTGCCAGTGGCCAGGTCATGGGCAGACGTGGTGCGGCTTGGCGCCAAGAAGACGCAGACCAGGACGGCGAAGCACGCGCCCATCCGGCAGCCACCGAGAAAGCAGAGAAGAATCCAGAACACCCCGAAGGTGGGCAAGGCCTCCCGCGGCTGAGAAGGGGGCCGGGCAGTGGGGAGGGTGAGGGGCCAGAGCTTCACTTCCGTGTCCTTGCAGAAGCCGGTGGGCAGCATCCCTGACCATTTCAGCACTGGCCACGCCAACTCCCCCTGCACCATCACCGTCGGCAGGGCCCACCTGGAGAAGGTGCGAGAGCCGGCCCGCCCTCAGTGGATGCTGAATCACCTGGTGTCCAGCCACAAGGCCGGCTTCCCCGAGGACCTCTCAGGTAAGGCCTCGCCGTGGGGGACCCAGGAAGCCAACGTTTCCCTCACACGTCACTTTCCGTTGATGGGATGTTTTCCCAGGAAGGGTCCCTGCCCCTCCTGAGCCCTGCTGGGAGCCCCCATCCCCCTGCAAGGGAAACGTCAGTTCCTTCCATTCTCTGGGGATGCCCTAGGGGTGTGACTTGGTGTTACCAGCACTTAAATTAAAACCGGGTGTGTGTGTGGGTGGGGTTGTTTGAACATAAAGTCACATCTGTAGGACCTCAGACTGTTTGATACTCTTTGGGGGGGAGGGGGCTCTCAAATAGTGCTCAGGGGCCCCACCGTTATTCCCAGAGATAACAGCCAGGACTAGTGGGAGTCCGGGTTGTGATGGGGCGTGGGGACCTGCCTGAGTCAGCAGAGCTGTGGGCACGTCCCTTCCTCCTGGTCCTGCACAACCCCTGGGGACTCCTGGGGTTTCTGGGCGTGCCCAGTGCCAGCCTCCTCCGGGCGTTTCTTCATGGGGAGTGCCAGCGGCCCGTTCACTGAGGATACTCATCCCATAGGGCTGGCCGAGATGTTCCAGACTCCCGGGAGAGGGGCCTCCCCGAGGAGGAACACGCGTCCTGCCCGCCGATCTGCCTCTGGGGGCCTGCTGGCCGCAAAGCTTCCCGCCCCCGGTTTCGGTGAGGAGACTGTTCCCGCTGTCCTGGACACGATGGGTAGGTGCCCGGCTCTCGGCGTGGCCTGATTCAGCAGCTGGGGTGGCAGCGTGGGACACTAGCTCACTGCGGCAGACGTTTCTGTATTTGCTGGGGGTGGGGGGCACCCAAGGGTGGGACAGTTCGGAGCCAGCCAGGCATGAGGTTCCGAGGATGCGCTATTGCCCGGGCCCTCTGGTGCCAAGGACGACCGAGGCTCTGGGGCTGTGCCCGGCCGTGCTCTGGGACCAAGCGGTACCGGACATTGAGCTGCTTGGCCCCACGCAAGGCAGCCTTCCCCTGCGCAGCCTCCGACCCACGCAGCTCCCCTTGGTCACGGCATCTGGGCTCTGCCCAGCTGGTAACTGTGAACTCTGGCCTTTGCCTTCTCTTCCCTGGGGTCAGAGGGGACTTTGTACGCAGGGATGCGTCTCTGGGCTTCTCTGTGTAGTTCTGACCAGCGGCTCACAGATGCCCATGAGAAGGCGTCCACATGGCCGTGTCCTACGGCAGCACCCACTGTTCTGTGTTCTGTCTCCCGGGGGACTGCCGCCCAGTCCCTGGCACCGAGGAGCTGTGTGGCACCGAGGCGGGTGGGGGAGGGGACCAGTCAGTGCGGGGCTGGAGAGCTGTCAGGCAGGGCAGACGCTGCTTCCGGCGCTGAGGAAAAGTGCTTTCGTCCAGGTCTCCGTGACATGGCCCGGCCACTTCGGGGCTCTGGTTGTCCCGTCTGGTCCTGGAGGAGCCAATGCCCAGGCCAGAGCCCTCAGATCAGCCCCTGTCTTAGTTCTAAGAGTGGTGGCTGTCAGGGCGTCAGAATAGGACTCCGCGAGAGCACGCAGGAGGGCCTTTGCCTGCTCATGGCTTCATCCCCGCCATCCCGTGTGGTCCCCGGAGCATGGCCTGGAGTGATGCTTCATGCAGGGCTAGGAGTGAGCCCTGAGCACAGCCGGCGTGACCCAAGAAACAGAAAGGAACGCCTTGCTGGAAGCTGAGCCCCACATGGACTCATGTGTTTTGTTTTTCTTCCTTACAGCGGAGGCTGCCCAGGGCGTGCAGGAGACCCCTATGATCGGGAAGTCCCCACGCACACCGCGGACGGTCACCCCCATGTGCAGAGGACCAGCCAGTGATGCAGGAAAGCTGAGGCTTCTACAGAAAACTCCAGAACAGAACCTGGGCCCGGCAGAAGGTGTCAGCGGGAGCAGGAGGAAGTCGGGAACCCCCAGAGTGAAGGCACAGCCCCTTGAGGACCTGCCCAGCTTGGAAGAGCTTTTCCAAACCCCAAAGCAAGTCAATGCAATAGCAACGTCCGAGGACGGGCCCTGTTCATCTGCCAAGCCAGAGCCCGCCGGCACCCCCACCCCCAGCAGGCGACTCAAGATACCATCCCGGGGAGTGGGGGAGACCCCTGCAGCCAGAACAACTCCCCACAAGCCGGTGAGGGCTGCCACCACACGTGGAGAGCCAGCGGGTCTGGAAGGAGTCACGGGACCTCAGGAGACTGCAGGGCAGGACCTGGGCCTGGCAGGAGGCGTCACAGGGAGCAGGAGGCGGTCGAAGACCCCCACAGTGAAGGCGCAGCCCCTTGAGGACCTGCCCAGCTTGGAAGAGCTTTTCCGAACCCCAAAGCAAGTCAAGGAAGCAAAGTCCGAGGATGGACCCTGCTCGTCTGCCAAGCCAGAGCCCGCTGGCACCCCCATCACCAGCAGGCGACTCAAGACACCATCTCGGGGCATGCAGGAACCTTCCGCAGCCAGAACAACCCCACACACACCGGGGAGGGCCACCCCTACGTGCAGAGGACCAGCCAGTGATGCGGGAAAGCTCAGGCTTCTACAGAAAACTCCAGAACAGGACCTGGGCCCTGCAGAAGGTGTCAGTGGGAGCAGGAGGAAGTCGGGAACCACCGGAGGGAAGGTGCAACCCCTTGAGGACCTGCCCAGCTTGGAAGAGCTTTTCCGAACCCCAAAGCAAGTCAAGGAAGCAAAGTCCGAGGATGGACCCTGCTCGTCTGCCAAGCCAGAGCCCGCCGGCACCCCCGCTGCCAGCAGGCGACTCAAGACACCATCTCGGGTTGTGCAGGAACCTTCCGCAGCCAGAACAACCCCACACACACCGGGGAGGGCCACCCCCATGTGCAGAGGACCAGCCAGTGATGCGGGAAAGCTCAGGTTTCTACAGAAAACTCCAGAACAGGACCTGGGCCCTGCAGAAGGTGTCAGTGGGAGCAGGAGGAAGTCGGGAACCCCCAGAGTGAAGGCGCAGTCCCATGAGGACCTGCCCAGCTTGGAAGAGCTTTTCCGAACCCCAAAGCAAGTCAAGGCAATAGCAAAGTCCGAGGACGGGCCCTGCTCGTCTGCCAAGACAGAGCCAGCTGGAACCTCCAGTACCAACAAGCGACTCAAGACACTGTCTCGGGGCGTGCAGGAACCCTCCGCTGCCAGATCAGCCCCCCACACACCCGGGAGGGCCGTCCCCACAGGGGGAGAGCCAGCGGGTCTGGAAGGAGTCATGGGGCCTCAGAAGGCTGCAGGGCAGGACCTGGGCCCAGCAACAGGCATCACGGGGAGCAGGAGGCGGTCACGGACCCCCAGAGTGAAGGCGCAGCCCCTTGAGGACCTGCCCAGCCTGGAAGAGCTTTTCCGAACCCCAGAGCAAGTCAAGGCAGCAACATCCGAGGACGGGCCCTGCTCGTCTGCCAAACCAGAGCCATCCGGCACTCCCACCGCCAGTAGGCGACTCAAGACACCATCTCGGGGCATGCAGGAACCTTCTGCAGCCAGAACAACCCCACACACACCAGGGAGGGCCACCCCCATGTGCAGAGGACCAGCCAGTGACACAGGAAAGCTCAGGTTTCTACAGGAGACTCCAAAGCAGGACCTGGGCCCGGCAGAAGGTGTCAGCGGGAGCAGGAGGAAGCCGGGGACCCCCAGAGTGAAGGTGCAGTCCCATGAAGACCTGCCCAGCTTGGAAGAGCTTTTCCGAACCCCAAAGCAAGTGAGTGCAATAGCAACGTCCGAGAACGGGCCCTGCTCATCTGCCAAGCCAGAGCCCGCCGGCACCCCCACCGCCAGCAGGCGACTCAAGACACCATCTCGGGGCGTGCAGGAACCTTCCGCGGCCAGATCAGCCCCCCACACACCGGGGAGGGCCGCCCCCACACATGGAGAGCTAGCGGGTCTGGAAGGAGTCATGGGGCCTCAGGAGGCTGCAGGGCAGGACCTGGGCCCAGCAGCAGGCATCACGGGGAACAGGAGACGGTCGCGGACCCCCAGAGTCAAGGCACAGCCCCTCGAAGACCTGGCCAGCTTGGAAGAGCTTTTCCGAACTCCAGAGCAAGTCAAGGCAGCAACGTCCGTGAATGGGCCCTGCTCATCTGCCAAGCCAGAGCCCGCCGGCACCCCCATCACCAGCAGGCGACTCAAGACACCATCTCGGGGCATGCAGGAACCTTCCACAGCCAGAACAACCCCACACACACCAGGCAGGGCCACCCCCACGTGCAGAGGACCAGCCAGTGATGCAGGAAAGCTCAGGCTTCTACAGAAAACTCCAGAGCAGGACCTGGGCCCGGCAGAAGGTGTCAGCGGGAGCAGGAGGAAGCCGGGGACCCCCAGAGTGAAGGTGCAGTCCCATGAAGACCTGCCCAGCTTGGAAGAGCTTTTCCGAACCCCAAAGCAAGTCAAGGCAATAGCAACGTCCGAGGACGGGCCCTGTTTGTCTGCCAAGCCAGAGCCAGCTGGAACCTCCAGTACCAACAAGCGACTCAAGACACCGTCTCGGGGCGTGCAGGAACCCTCCGCTGCCAGATCAGCCCCCCACACACCTGGGAGGGCTGCCCCCACACATGGAGAGCCAGCAGGTCTGGAAGGAGTCACGGGGTCTCAAGAGGCTGCAGGGCAGGACCTGAGCCCAGCAGCAGGCATCACGGGGAACAGGAGACGGTCGCGGACCCCCAGAGTGAAGGCGCAGCCCCTCGAAGACCTGGCCGGCTTGGAAGAGCTTTTCCGAACCCCAGAGCACGTTAAGACAGCAACGTCCGAGGACGGGCCCTGCTTGTCTGCCAAGCCAGAACCCACTGGCACTCCCAGCACCAGCAGGCGAGTCAAGACACCATCCCAAGAAGTGGGGGAGCCCCTCGCAGCCAGAACAACCCCCCACACGCCGGGGAGGGCCGCCTCCATACACACAGGCCCAGCCAGTGCCACGGGAAAGGTCACATTTCTGCAGGAAACTCCAGAGCAGGGCCTCAGCCGGGCAGAAGCTGTCGGCAGGAGCAGGAGGAAGCCGGGGACCCCCAGAGTGAAGGCACAGCCCCTGGAAGACCTGGTGGGTTTGAGAGAGCTGTTCCGAAGTCCCGAGCAAGCCCAGGAGCCAATGTCTGCTGTCAACGTCGCTGAGGACCCCCACGAAGCCCCCCAGCCAGAGTCTGTCGTGAGCAGCAGAGTGAGGCGGCCCCGCGCCGCCGCGGGACCAGAGCACCCAGGAGAGGAGCTGCCCACCCGCCGCCGGGCCCCCCGCACAGGCCCCACCACGGCAGCCGGGGCAGAAGGCACCGAACCGCCAAAGGAAGCGCCAAAGCAGCGGCTGGAGCCCACCGAGAAGCTGACGACTACGAGAAGCGGGAGGCAGCCGCGAGCGGCCCAGGTGAAAGTCGAGGCCCCGGAAGGCTCAGCCGAGCTGAGGGAGCCCCCCCAGCCAGAGGGGCACACACAGGAGTCTGTGTCTGCTGCCAAGACCCCCAGGGTGCCCCGTGCAGAGCTTCCAGCCAAGCCCACCGTCGTGACAACGAGAACGAGGCGGGTCCAAGCCCCTGCGGGTCCAACCTCAGGAGCCGTGGAGCCTCCTGCTGGCCGCCGGCCCACCCGGGCAGCCACGGGGAGAGCCACACGCTTGGACCAGGCCGATGGCAAGGGAGGTGCTGCCCCCTCTCAGGGACCAGCCGAGCAGAAGCCCCAGCCCGCAGAAGGGGTGGCAGGAAGCACAAGGCAGCCGCGAGCAGCCCGGGCAAAAGTCGAGGCCCCGGGAGGCCCGGCTGGGCCGAGAGAGCCCCCCCAACCGCAGAACACAGATGAGCCCGTGTCTGCTGCCAAGACCCCCGGGGTGCCCCGTGCAGAGCCTCCAGCCAAGCCCACCGTCGTGACAATGAGAACAAGACGGGTCCAAGCCCCTGCGGGTCCAACCCCAGGAGCCGTGGAGCCTCCTGCTGGCCGCCGGCCCACCCGGGCAGCCACGGGGAGAGCCACACGCTTGGACCAGGCCGACGGCGAGGAAGGTGCCACAGCCGATCCGGGACCAGCCGGGCAGAAGCCCCAGCCAGCAGAAGGGGCGGCAGGAGGCAGGAGGCAGCTGCGAGCAGCCCGGGTAAAAGTCGAGGCCCCGGAAGTCCCGGCCGAGCAGAGGGAGCCCCCCCAACCGCAGAACACAGATGAGCCCGTGTCTGCTGCCAAGACCCCCAGGGTGGCCCGTGCAGACCCTCCAGCCAAGCCCACCGTCGTGACAACAAGAACAAGGCGGGTCCAAGCCCCTGTGGGTCCAGAGCACGGAGATGTGGAGCCTCCTGCTGGCCGCCGGCCCACCCGGGCAGCCACGGGGAGAGCCGCACGCTCCGACCAGGCTGACGGCGAGGGCAGTGCCAAGGCCCCTCAGGAACTAGCCGGGCAGAAGCCCCAGCCCGCAGAAGGGGCGGCAGGAAGCAGGAGGCAGCTGCGAGCAGCCCGGGCAAAGGCCGAGGCCCCGGAAGTCCTGGCCGAGTCAACTGAGCCCCCCAGCCCCCATGAGGATGCCAGCGTGCTGAGCCCTGAGGGCAGACCCTCAGAGGCACCCCTCAGCGCCCCCCAGGCAGACTCAGCCAGCCCAGGCAACAAGAGGCGGCGGCTCCGGGCAGCAGCCGGCACAGCGGGCAGCGAGGAGGCACCCACTCGCCCGAGAGCCAGCAGAGCAGTGAGAGGAGCCGCCAAGGACCCCGGGGATGCGGCCGCCACGTCATCCCAGGGAGCCACCGAGCAGAAGCCGGACTTGGGTGACCCTGTAAGCAGAAGCAGGAGGCCGCTGCGGGCCCAGGCCGGGTCCCCGGGCGAGGAGGCCCAGCCGAGAGTCCATCTCCAGCTGTCCCAGCTGGCCGGCGTCCAGGCTCCAGAGCAAACAGCCCTCAGCACGAGGCGGCGGCCAGCTAGGACTCCCAGAAGTGGCCCCCAGGGCCCTCTGGGGGCGCCTGTGGAGGAGCCAGAGAGCAGTGGAGACCCCGGGGCCTCCCCGAGCCAAGGCCCCGCTCTCCCGGCGCCCCCAGCCGGACGGGTCACCAGAGGGAAGAGGCAGCGCCCAGAGCCAGCAGCAGAGGAGCCGCCGGTGCAGAAGAAGCAGCGGGTGGCGCCCCCGGACCCCCCCATCACGGCGCAGAGCCAGAGGGTTCGGGCCCGGAGGACGGAGCCTGCGGAGGAGCAGCCCGACAGCACCAAGCAGGAGCAGGCGGACGGCACCCGAGCTGGCAGAGCCGGCACGACCCGACAGGTGATGACACGGGCCCGATGGCAGGGGCGAGGCGGGTAGTGTAGACACCGGCACGTGAGCAAAGGGCGGCTCTCCAACCCCTTTCCACTCCGTGCTCGTGGCGGGAGTTGGTCTGGGACATGGGGGTCCGCATGGGGCTGCTGGGAGGTTGAGGTTTCAGCTACTTGGTGCCCAAGACTGTTGGTGCCCGTTTCCCGTTTCCGGTGCCCAAGACCATTGGTGTCTGTTTCTCGGTACCCAAGAACGTTGGTGCCCGTTTCTCAGTGCCTAAGCTGTTAGTGCTCATTTCCTGGTGCCCAAGACCATTGGTGCCTGTTTCCTGATGCCCAAGATTGTTGGTGTTCTTTTCTCGGTGCCCAAGACCGTTGGTGCCCATTTTCCGGTGCCCAAGACCGTTGGTGCCCGTTTCCTGGTGCCCAAAACCATTGATGCTCTTTTCCCGTTGCCCAAGACCGTTGGTGCCCGTTTCCCGTTGCCCAAGACCGTTGGTGCCCGTTTCCCAGTGCCCAAGACCGTTGGTGCCCGTTTCCCAGTGCCCAAGACCGTTGGTGCCCGTTTCCTGATGCCCAAGATCATTGATGTCCATTTCCTGGCACCTGCTCTTCAGAGCTCCTTTGTCCTGCCCCTACCGTCGCTCAGGCCTTTCTTGTCTTACCTCTAGATTCCTCAGGGGAGGCCCCTGCGCTCCCAACGCCCCAAAGAAGCAGATGCTGAAGTGCCAGCACCCGAGTCTCTGAGTCCAGCGGAGAAGACGAAAGCCAGGAGGGACAGGAGGTCGCCACTGGGAGCCACACAGGACCCCGAGCCCCCACGCCCGCAAGAGGCAGCCCCCACGGACACCCGTGGCCCAGACAGCAAGGCAGCCCCGCGGCCGGCCAGGGGGAAGAAGGCGCCTCTGCCCAGGGCCGCCGAGGAGAGTCCAGCCGGAGCCCCGGGAAAGGCCGCGCTCAGAACCAGCAGGAAGGCCATGGTCCCGGTCCAGCAGGACACCGCGGGCCCAGACTCCAAGCCCAGAGTGACTCGGGGCAGCAAGCGAGGCGGTGACGACGCAGAGAAGGCAAGTCCCGTCCCTGTCCTAGCACGGCCGGCCACTTGGCCATCGCAGCAGCCTGGGCCACGGGGGAGGGGGCGGAGGGCTGCTCACTGGGCTCTGGGCAGGTCCTGGGACTTTGCCCCCCCGGGTGAGCGTCCACAGCTCTGACCTCCCTCCAAACCCAAAGGGCCGGCTGGGGAGGACAAGGCTGACCCTCCTGGCTAGGGCCGCCTCCCTTCCCACGCGATGACCCAGTTCCGGGCAGCTCGTGTGGCCTGAGAGTCCTGGCGCATCTGTGGGCTCTCCTGAAGCCCACACCTGTTGGAGAGCTGGAGGGATGGGGGGTTCTGGGAGCTCCAGGAGCACGAGACACCCCTTTTCGGGGGAGAGTGGGACCCCCTGCTCGCCCTGCAGCCCTGTGTCCAGGGCGGGACCCCGAGAGCTCCCACACCGCGACACGCTGTGATGTTGCTGTGGGCTAGCGCCCAGCAGTGCCAGGGGCAGCTGAGGACACGCAGGGCCTTTCTCGTCGCTCTGTCTTTGCTTTGGGGCCTGCAGTCAGACCCTTGGGGGGGTTCCCGCTCTGACCCCCTGGTGTTTCCCGGAGGCGAGGGGAGCCGCAGAGACCAAAGATGGCCTGGACACTGGCAAGACCCTGCCCAGCCCTCTACGACCAGTCCCTGAGGCTCCCTCCTGCCAAGCTCAGGCCACGCCACTTGCCCCCCAGTCCTGGCCTCTGACCTCCTGACTCTTGTCTGACTCTGCCCCAGAGTACAGCTCCCAGAGTCTTGGCGGGGAGGGTGTGAGCCCCCGCCAGGGTCGGGGTGTCGCACGTAGTGGGTGGAGAATGCCCTGCAGTCATTGCCGGGTGGTGCTACTCATCCCTGGGCGCCTCTCAGAGGGTCTCGGGGCCACGCGTGTGCACCCTCAGACGGCTTCTAAGAAAGCAAAGTCCCCGTGTGCCGGGATTCTCCCTCACTGAAGGTTGATCTGCACAGACCTTGACTGACCGTGACCCTGGAAACAGGCACAAACTCTTGTATCAAAAGACAAAAAAACACTGAAGTGCGAACAGCCAGATAAAAATGGGGGATGAGGGGAGCCATGGGCTAGGTCCGGGCACCCGCCGTGCCCCTTCCTCACACCCCAGCCCTGCGCCTTTAAGCATCACGCGGGGGCTGGACAGTGCCGCAGTCCCGGGACCCTCCAATGGTTTGGCCTGTGGGGAGGGGGGGCAGCTCGCAGTCCCTGGCGGGTGGGCAGGCGGGGTTGGTGCCTGTGTGTGCCGTGACTGACGCCCACCCCCTCTCCCCACAGGAGAACGACGACGTGGACGCCAAGAAACTCCGCCTTCGGAGCCGGCGGGAGAGGGCGGCTGTTTAGCTGACCGCTGGGAGGGGTGGGCTGGGAGGGGGGTTGAGTTTGAAGTCGCGGCGCCTGGGAATGTTCTGTAAATGCTGTGGGTTGCGTAAGGGCGAAAGTTTGATTTGGTTTGCTCTGTTCTTTTTGGAGAGGCCCCAGCCATGCTCGGGGGCCGCGCTGTGCCAGCAAATTTCCTGCTCTTATTCCCTGTCCTGGCCGCCAAGGGGCCGCTTTTCTCCTGACAAGATGAAGTTGTACAGTGGGGCAGGGGGGGAGGTGGGGAGGGAGGGGGGCGGGGTCTGACGCTGTGGGCCACAGGTCCCCGCACTCAGGAAGCCGGGGGGACCCTCGGAAGGTCCCTCCACATTGTGGGGCGTTTGGTTCCAAGCCTGCGTCGGAGGGTGACAACAGCCCGCGGAAGCCGTGGTCACTCACTCTTCCTAGCGGGTGCTTGTCTCGGCCTGGGGTGCTTGTTTCCGTCTTGGGTGCTTGTCTCGGTCTGGGGTGCTTGTTTCCGTCTTGGGTGCTTGCCTCAGCCTGGGGTGCTTTCTGCTGAGGGCTGAGGCCGCAGACCTTGCAGGGCGCCCTTACCTGCTTTGTCCCGGTCCTGAGCCTGGTGTCTGGCAGCTACTGGGGCCACCAAGAAATAAATATTTTGTTAAGAAATGCAGGAGTGGGGTGTGACTGGTGTGGGAAACGGGGCCGGGGGTGGGGGTGGGGGTGCCGGGCTGGAGGAGCAGCTCTGGGCGCGGTGGGGCGAGCCCCCTGGGAGCCGGGCTCTTGGGCACCCGCACTCCTGGGCCCCGGGTCCCGTCAGAGCCCACGTCTGGGCCCATTGCTCCCCACACTCAGGATTCTGGCCCCGGAGGTGGGTTCTGGACCCACTGGTCGTGTCAGGAGACGGGCAGGGAGCACAGTGTGGCTGAACGGCCGGGAGGTCGGGGACGCCGTCGGGACGGCTCCGCAGACAGTGGACCTGGCGGCCTGGGCCCCACCTGCTCTCAGCGTCCTTCACTCCACAGCTCGAAAGCGGCCCCAGGTGTGGACACAGAGGCAAGAGCCGGCCTGGCCCAGCTCGGGAGCAGCTGGGGGCGTCCGGGCACAGCCTGATTCCAGGGCCCGGGTCTGGATCGCATCCACCCCAACCCCCACTCAGCCCTGCAGCCCCTCCAGGCAGGCCCGGGCAGCAGCAGCTCAAGCAGGACCTCCAAGAGTGGGGCCTGAGTTTCCTCCGGGTCCCGAACCCAGACGCCCCAGCCATGCCCAGAGGAAGGTCAGGGGCTGGGCCTGGGCCCAGGAAGCCTCTCTCTGGCCCCTCCTGGCAGGACGTCTTCTGGCAGTTAGCCAACAGGACGCCCTGGGTGCCTGGAGCAGTGCCCACCCAACACTGCCCGCCGCCGCTTCTTTTCTACGGTCTATTTGGTTTGTTTGGGGATCACCCACACCCAGCGGTGCTCAGGGGTTCCTCCTGGCTCTGCACTCAGGGATCACTCCTGGCGATCCTAGGGGGACCACCTGGGCTGCTGGGACTCAACCCAGATCAGCCACATGCAGGACAAAAGCCTTCCGGCTGCATTCTTATGGCAGCTCCCTTTTTCTGTTTTAAAATGAAATCTGCGCCAACCCTTCCCCCACTCACCCCGAACCCGGGCAACCCATGCAACTCTTGCTGAATCTGCTAGAACAAAGTATGCTGTGTCAGCAACAGTGAGCCCCAAGCTGCTCTTCTGAGGGAAATGATACAGAACACGGCCATTGATCACCGCTCCCCGCCGAGCACCGACTCCTAGAGGTCACGAGTAGAGGCGGAGGGTTTGGGCTTGGCGCCTCTGGGCGCTTATTCCCAGAGACCCCGGCGAGGCTCCCGGCGAGGCTCCCGGCGAGGCTGGTTCGAACAGGCAGCGCCATCCACTTTGGCGTGACTCCCCCCTTCCCCTGAAATTACATCAGCGACGCGGGTCCCGTCGTTAACGCGCGGCTCCGGGTTGTAAAACACAAATTGCGAGCGGCGAAACGATTGTTTTTTACTCGGGAAAGCTGATTGCAGCCTGATGAAGCAACACGGCCCTGTGGATGGTTTGCAGTGAGCGATGGTGGCGGCGGCGGCCTGACATATCTCCGCCGGCAGACGCCAGGGCGGGGGGTTATCTCGCCGGGACACATTTAAACATTTAAAGGTTCTCTTGAACAAAGGATAGATTTGTGTCAGAAGCGTTTTGCTGTGATCGCTGATAAAGCTGAAATTAAGGGGCCTGTTGTAAAAGACTTTATCCTTCACGTTGACGATCATTTGAAATAGTTTCTCAGAAACTGGAAACCTAGGGGAGGGAGTAAGACTTTTCCAGGCGACGGAACACACAGGATCCCAGAATGGTGCCGCGGGCTTCCTCCTCCGACCCTAACCACTTTTCTTCTTTTTTTCCCCGATGTTTGGGGACGCACCGGGCATTGCTCAGGGCTTTCTCCTGGCTCTGAGCTGAGGAGTCACTCCTGGTGGGCCCTGAGGAACCCTAGAAGGGTGCTGGGGATCGAACCCGGGTCAGCTGTGTGCAAGGCAAATGCCCTACCCGCCGCTATCACTGGGTCCTGCTCTAGGCTTTTCTCATTGAAATGAATATAAATTTGCTGATATTTCCAGATGCATAAAAGATTTACACGCCACGTGCCTGCCACTCAGCAGGGGTGGGTTGTATCTGCGGGATGTGTGCACGTGCGGGAGCTGTGTCCATGAGGGTGTGTGTCCATGCGGGTGTGTGTCCATGCGCGGGCTGTGTCCATGTGGGTGTGTGTCCAGGTGTGTGTCCGTGTGGGTGTGTATTCGTGCGTGTGTGTACATGCGTGGGCTGTCTGTGCGGGTGTGTGTCTGTGTGTGGGCTGTGTCCATGTGTGTGTATGTGTGTTTGTGTGTTGTGTGTGGGCTGTGTCCGTGCGGGTGTGTGTCCATGTTGGTGTGTGTACATGCGTGGGCTGTCTGTGCGGGTGTGTGTCTGTGTGTGGGCTGTGTCCATGTGGGTGTGTGTCTGTGTGGGTGTGTCTGTGTGGTTGTGTGTTGTGTGGGCTGTGTCTGTGTGGGTGTGTATCCGTGCGGGTGTGTGTCCATGCGGATGTGTGCCCGTGTGGCTGTGTGCCCATGCGGGTGTGTGTTCGTGCGTGGGCTGTGTTCGTGCGTGGGCTGTGTCCGTGTGGGTGTGTGTCCGTGCGGGTGTGTGTCCGTGCGTGGGCTGTGTCCATGCAGGTGTGTGTCCAGCCTCCTGTCCTGGCAGGGTAAAGCCCCTTCGGTGCGTTCTGCTCTGGGACATCTGACAGGCAGGAGTCGAGGCCCTCGTGGGCCGACCACTGGGGTGGACGGTGCCCCGGGGGCTCTGCGGAGGCTGGGCCCTGGCGGGGGACCCACCCTTGACCCAGTGGGGGTCTGGGGCTCCAGGCCGCTGCCCCCCCTGCAGGAGGCCCCTGGGAGTGGTCGTGCCAGCGGCAGCATCCTGCCCCCCACTGCTTTCTCCCTCCCGCTGTCCCCGCCCCGCAGTGAAACCGCTGCCCGCCCCCCGCCCCGCCGGGTCCAGGCCCCCAAACAGGCCGGGACGTGCCTGCCCTTCCAGCGCCCGTGGGCTGAGGGAGAGGTGGGATGGGACAAGGGCGGCAGGGGTGCGAGGGGAGAGCCCTCCAGGCAGGCGTTTCTGCAGCTGGGGCCGAGCTGGTCAGGAGAGAGAGTGGGCGCCACCGGCTGCAGCGGTCCATGCCCGGGGAGCTGAAAGGCGAGAGGGGGTGAGGGCGGGCGGGGAGGGCCGGGGGGAGGGTCTAGGGATCCACCAGGCGGCCGGCACCGCTGGGACCTTCAGGAAGCACCGCTCACAGACCGGGACCCTCACGGCGGGGACCCCACAGCTCACTGGACCCCGTGTCCCAGGGAGGGGCAGGCACCCCTGCCGGGGGCTCCCTGCTCCACTGCCAGGGGCTCTCCGAAGCTCCTCAATCTCCGCCCACCTCCTGGGACCCTCCTGCCTGACAGGACTCAGTCCGATGAAGAACGAGACACAGGCGAGCGAGATTCAAAGATGGCAAGATTTATCCTCGCGTCGGAAGGTTCCGGATCTCGCGATCTGCATCTACAAAGAATCCGCGACATTCACCTGCAGTCGTCAGAGCAAGATGGAACTGCCCCCGTGAGAGAGGAGAACGTGGCCGAGAGGAGGACGCGCGTGGGTGACCAGCGGGGACGCAGGGCCCGGAGCTCGCGGCCGGACAGTGGAGAGGAAGAGGAGGTGTCTCCAGGGTGGCAGCCGAGGGCTCAGGCTCATTTGAAAAAGTTTTTAAAAACACGTAAAAATCCCTTCGAGGACACTGGCGTGCGCTCTTCCTGCAGACTGCACAGGGGGCCGGTCAGGGCCGCGGGTTGCGACCTCCGGGTCAGAACGGGGCCTTCTGGTCACGTTTGGCATCCGGCGGAGAAGTGCTGTGGGTGTGGCACTGCGAGGGTGGGCAACGCGTGTCCTTCGGCCAGCGGGGGAGAGAAACCTACTTCCAGCTGGACAGAGGGACTCGGGGACCCTGGTGTCCGCCGGGACTGTGTGGACCAGATGACCGGGAACCTTCCACTCCCCAAAGGTAACTGTTGTCTTGGACTGGGGCGGGAAGGTTCTAGAACAGGAAGGACAGGACCAGTGGCCGGGATCCCTGGGGATGGCCCAGTGGGGCAGATGACCACACAGTCGGGCACTTCTTCGGGACACCTGAGGGCCTAGGAAGAGACACAGTTTCGTCCCCGGGACGGCAAGGACCGTGATTAAGGCACCTCCATCTGGACCCGGACCCCGGCCTTGCCCCGGCACCTCCAACCCACAGAACCAGCAGCTTCTGGTGGTACCAAGGCTCAGTCACTCCGCCGTTGGTCAAAGAACGGCTCTAGTGTGGGACTGGAACTATGGGAACACAGGATGGACGGTGGGCCGCTGACCAGCCTCGTCCGCCGGCCTCTCGGACCCGGGACGGGGACACGGCGCAGGAACTGAGCGGGGCGTGAGCTGGAACCTGCGAGTTGGTGCTTTGTCCTTGTAGTGGACCACCGCCCTCGACAGAGCCGGATGAGCTGCCGTCTGGGTGCCTTTGTGTGCTTGAGATGGGGACGCTGAGAGCCGGGGGTGGGGGGCCCTCAGCCGCTGCCAGACGCGCCCAGGGGAGGGGCAGCTCTTCCCGAGAGCCAGGAGGGCTCCAGCCGTGCTCGGACCCGTGTGCAAGGAGGCCCGGGTCTGGCCTGTTGTCTTGTGCTCATCGGCGGCTGCCAGGGTCCTGCACACGTCACCGGGACTGGACTCGGGTGTCCTGCCTCCTGGCCTCCCCGCACTCGGCCAGTGCTGTCGGCAGTGGGTCATCGTTGTCCAGTGTCAACGGTCTCAGCAGCATTTTCATTCAAAAATAAGTTACCCTTGAACGAAGGACCCCCTCTTCTTTCATTAAATATCGAGAAGGAGGAACTTTAAAAAAAAAAAGGTATAAATCTATAGATTTTTTTTTAAAAAAAGATTTCCTTTCTTTACAAACAGTCATTTTTTTTTTACAAGAGAGTTTTAAATACCAAAATGCATCTTTGAACATTTAAAGTCTAATTAATAGTCTGTGGGTGTCCTGTTCGTACCCCCCGAAGGGTGCTCCCTGCCCCGGGCATCCGAACGGGGCTGTCTCGGGACTTCTGCCCAGGGGTGGGGTTCAGGCATGCCGGAGAGGCCACTGGGCAGAGCATCCCGGCTCAGGACTGGCTTGGCGGCTCAGAGGCCTCGACCACCAGCGTCTTCCTACCCAGCCCCCTGGGGCCCAGACACAGCCTGGGACCCAGGAGAGCATCAACCCAGCGCCTCCAGACGGCCACAGATCCAGACTCCGCCGACGAAAACGTTGCTCTTTAAGACGTAAATCTTATCCGGAGTGGTGGGCACGAGAGTTCTCCCCGCTGCCAGTTTCCCGTCCGTCTCCAGGAAGGGGCCTTCCAGGCGGCCCCAGCTCCGGCTGGCCAGGGCAGTGAAGCACAGGGGCTGACTCCACCTGCCTGGTCCCTGGCCGTTTCCTTAGCAACGGAGTTACCGGGGAATTTCCTGCACCCTCGCACGGGGAAGCCTTAAAACCGTTAACATTTAGAGGTGTCCAAAGTGTGAAACTCAAGGATCTGAATCTAATGAAAAATTAAAAATATTTACTGATGTTAGCAGAAACATATGGTTTGTGGGATTTACGTGACCTTCATACGTTACTTCGGTTCTGGAAAGGGGGCGTTTAGGATGTAATGACATTACAGTACGTGGCCTTACACACATAACAAAATATATATACAAGGAAATTAGGGAGCTATTAATGTGAACCATGAAATAAATTAACATGTTTTTTTTTTTTACAAAATATACTGACCATTAAATTAAAAAATATTTTAAGGCAGGAGTTTTCATTTGAAATTAGCATAATCAGAAAATATATCGATAAAGTCTTGTACCACTTTGTAGCAGAATTCATACTGTTCCTGAAAGAGAAAGATCAAGACACCATGAAAATGAGACACAAAACACTGCTTTTCCTTCATTTCATCAGTGGAATCGTTCGAAAGGAGCAGGAGAAAGCCTTGTTCTTTTTTTTTTTTTCTTTCTGCTTTTTGGGTCACACCTGGCCTTGCACAGGGCTTCCTCCTGGCTCATGCACTCAGGAACTAGTCCTGGCAGTGCTCAGGGGACCCTTTGGGATGCTGGGAATCGAACCCGGGTTGCCCGCATGCAAGGCAAACGCCCTCCCCGCTATGCTCCAGTCCCAGACCGCCTTGTTCTTAAGATATCCCCGTGAGGATCAGCCCGGGCTGTAACTCAGCAATAACCACGGGGAAATTTGCAGAGATATCTGGGTCTTGCCCGGTCCCAGGGGCCTGGCACCCGGAGACCTGGGGTCCCCACTGAGCTGTATCCGGGCCCAGGAAAGGTCAGCACTACTGGACCATTCGAGACAAAGGTCTGTAGTTCTCACATTTAAACTGGAAAACACTGATTTCGGTGTGGGGAAGAAACCAGAGTGCATCACTTCTGGGGCAGAGGGCAGGCCACGTTCCATGGCGGCGAACAAGGTCGTTCACCTCTGACTCATTCCCGTGGGACACGGGCGCAGAGGGGTCCTGCAGCAGCCTGGAGCCATCGGCCACCACAGGACAGAGAGCTGCTCCCGGAAGCTTCTGGGGCCCGAGGGGACTGGAACTGAGCTGGGGCCTACAGATGCGGGGCCGGGGTCAGGGGTCCAAGGTGGGCTTGGGGGATCCAGCCCTTCTTGCTTGCTGGCCCCACTGCGGGGAGGGTCCGGGGACAGGGGCACAGGAGCCAGTGGACACCCACATTCCTGGCCTGCTGGCCCCAGGTTCGAGCCGCTCTGACACCCTGCGGGCTGGGCTACCCGGGGGCCCCAGCCTGTGCCGTCAGCGCCAGGGGCAGCGGGAGGGATGTTCTCTGCCTTCCGATACCCCTGCAGGTGCACCAGGCGGGAGGAGCTACTCTGGGGTCCTGCCTGGCCCCCGACAGACTGAGCCACGGTCCAGAGGCTGGGGCAGAGTGGACAGGCCAGGCCAGGGACGGGCAGCCTCTGAACTGGAGGAGGGAAGGGTGGGGTGGGAGCACAAATCCGTGGGTTCTGCAGCCAGATGCCCACCCTCCAGGCCCCCAGGTTATTCCCAGGGGTCAAAGGTGCAAACAGACCCCATGGGGGTCGTGGGTGCAACTTGGAGGGCCCAGGAAGGAGCAGGTGGACGGGGCTGGGTGACACCAGCAGGTGTGGACTTGGGTCACGGACTTCGCACGGGGCCCCCGGCTGTCTGGCTGGACCCCCTGCTGGACTGGCCCTGTCCTGCGCCCCACGCCTGAGTCCCGCCAAGGACACGCCGCCACGCGCGCCCAGGCCCCCGTCCTCACCAGGGTCTGCACCATGTGTGGCCGCTGCAGCCGCAGGCTCTTCACCGCCTGGAACACGTCCAGGAGCCCCTCGGCCTTCACCCGCTCCAGGATGTTGCTGAGCGCGATGAAGGTCCCCGTGCGCCCGGCGCCCGCACTGCAGGGGGGAGCAGGCTCATGTGTCGGCCAGCAGGGTGCGGGCCGGACCCAGCTCGCCCAGCCCAGCTGGCCCAGACCAGCCCAGCCCAGACCCAAGCTAGATCCAGCCCGGGGAGATGGCTGGCAGGCCAACCCACACGAGGACAAACGGTGTCGGAGGCGGCTGTCCAAGCTGGACTGGGCATCTGGGAAGGGCATCAAGGGTACTGGGAACAGAAATGGAGGGTGTGTCCCCTTGTGTGTGGGTCAGGGCGATGTGAACACACAGAGTCGGTGTGTGTCCCAGGAGCTGGGCTGCTTGGGTGGACACATTGCAGTAGACAGGGATGGGGCCTGCTGCGTGGGTCACTACAATGGACAGTGATGGGGCCCCCTGTCTGGCCACTACAGTGGACAGTGATGGGGCCCCCTGGGTGGGTAACTAAAATGGGCAGTGATGGGGTGCCCTGGCTGGGTCACTGCAATGAACAGGGATGTGGTCCCCTGGCTGGTTCACTGCAATGGACAGTGATGGGGTTCCCTGCTGGGTCACAGCAGTGGACAGGGATGGCACCCCCTGGCTGGGTCACTGCAATGGACAGGGATGTGGCCCCCTGGCTGGGTCACTGCAACGGACAGGGACGGGGGCCCCCTGGCTGGGTCACCTGCAGTGCACGGTGATGGGGTGGTTCCCCGTCTGCTGCTGTTGCTTCTGCACGGCCGCGATGAGGTCGATCATGCCTTTGCCCTCAGCGGGCACCCCGATCTCGGGCCAGCCGTGGAAGTGGAACTGACGGACCAGGCGGGGCTGCTCCTCCTGGCGGCCGGGAGGCTGTGGGGGTGGGGATGCTCAGTGCTGGCGGGGGCTGTGGGGGAGGGTGGTCAGTGCTGACCTGTGCCCCAGTGTGACCCCAGGTCCACTCTCCAGGGGCATTCCCAGCTGGCCAGCCCGAAGGGGCCGTGTCCCCAGGAAGAGGCCAGCGCACCTTCCTGCAGTTCCTGGACAGACCAGTAGAGGGCACCCTTGGCCTAGGCTCCGCGGAACCGGCTCTTGGAGGCTCCAGCTTTCCGGGCAGAGGTCACTGTCCCTTCCAGGACCCCAGGGGCCCCCTCAAGGCTCAGGCTCCCATCCTGGGACTGGGGTCAGTGGACGGGGTCACCTGGGAGGTGGGGACACCGTGCTGAGGGCCTGGGACTCAGAGCTGCTCCTGCCTCTTGTCCACGGCTGACCACAGCCCTTTGGGCGACTGGGCAATGCTGGACAGGACCCAGGAGGGGGGCGGGACTGACCAGGGGTCCCTGCATGCCCAGCCTCGTGGCTTCATTCACCGCCGATTCCTCCTGGCCAGGACTGAGTGTGGGATCCCAGGACAGTGCTGCCCCTACCCAGGGCCCCAGGGGCCAGCGCGGGCGCTGTCGGGTGCCCACCTGTTTGCACGTGACCAGAAAGTCCCGCACGCTGATGCCCTCCGAGAGTGTGTCGCTCCGGGTCTCGATGGTGACCTCGCCGTGGGTGACCGAGCCGTCCGAGGGCCAGTACTGGTAGCATTTGTCCTGGTGGAGGACGACAGGGTCCGTCAGGGCACAGCGAATGGCCAGATGAGGGCCAGCACTGCCCGCAGAGCCCCCGTGACTGTTTGGGACAGACAAGGTAGCTGCCTGACCTACGACGCAGTAGGGTGCCCAGCAGTGATGCCCACGGAACCCGACACACACACAGGGTGTCCACGGAGTGTGACCCGTGAGGTGGGGGCGGGTTGGCAAAGGGACCTGGAAGTGCTGGTTCCCTGGTAGACCCCCGACATAGCCCCCCAGAAGGGCGGGGCAGCTGCGTTCTGGACCTTATGGCAGGAGGCGCAATGATAACTGCGGGGTTGACGCCGAGACCCCCAGAGCCCACCGCACACAGAGGACCCCGACATTAGCCACAGCACGGCTCATGCCCCAGTTAGACATGGCCGCTGCCGGAGGAGGGACAGTTCACGGGCCCACCCACCTGTGACCCACATGCCGTGGGGTCTGGAAAGAAGACCCGGAGCCACGGAAGGACCAGGCAAGACCCCCACAGCGGGCGACTGGGCATCAGCCGGCCTCCTGTACGGCCGCTCGGCACTGGTGGCCCTCGCCAGGGTGGGAGCATTTGGGAGTGGAGAGGGGGAGGCGCTGCCCCCTGCCCGGGCCCCCAGGGGACAAGAGCTCAGGTGTGAAGTGACAAAGAACGAGAAAGGACCCTCAGGGCCACGCCTGCCCACGGTCACGGTGCAGCTCTGCACGCATAGTGCCCGCCTGCATGGGGGGTTCGGGTTCGGGGTTCGGGTTCGGGGAAATGGTCATGTCACCAGGACACGCAGCTCAGGTTCCAGACAGAATTCTTAGCAGCTCTGAGCGGAGACGGCCCGTGCAGGACGTGCACAGGACGGGCCCCTACAGGATGTCCAGACCCCCACTGCGCCCCACTCTCAAGGCAGGCGGCACACGACAGAGAAGGTTTGGCCAGCAAAGGCTGGCGGGCGGCTTCACTCGCCAGGGCCAGCCGGGGCCGGGGAGGTGTGGAGACCCCGGCTGGACCCTGCACGCCGGGGGTCGCCCGACAAGGACGTGGCAGGCTGGCCAGGGAAGACGCCGTGGAGGAAACAGAAATGGTGCAGCTGCTCTCGGAGCGGGCGGGAACGCGTCTGTGGGACGAGCACAGACGCGGTCGGGGGCTTCACTGGGAGTGGACCCGAGGGGGACAGGCCTGTCCCAGCACCCAAGGACGCAAGTTCGGGCGTCAACCCAAGAGAGGGCACTGTGGTCTGTGAAGGAGGAGGAAGGGCTGCAGAGGCCAGCTTGAGAAAGACGGGGGCCTCGAACCCCATCACGTGACGTGCGCACGGGGCGGACCCCAAGGGGAGCCTGGGGCTGCAGGGGTGTGGGGGTGCAGGGGGGAGCTAACGGGCCCAGGGTCCTGGTGGGGTCTGCACCAGGGGAGCCCACTGGGTGCCGCTGGTCCAGCGTGACGGGAGCCGCAGGACAGCCTGCGCACGGCTCCGGCCCCGCGGGGCAGGGCGCGTCCATCCCCTCCCCACACGGCCCGCGGCCGCCCGCTCTGACCTGCTCCCGCTCCTGCACCTCCGTGAGCATGACAATCGTGTGGCACTTCCACTCCCACACCATCCTCCAGAAGTCCTCCACCGTGTGCGCCAGCGGGCCCTGCGTGGCGATGAAGTGGTCCTTCTGCCGGTAGCCCTGCGCGGGAGGCCAGCGTCAGCCCACCGCCCTCGGCCCTCGGGGGCTCCCGGGGAGCAGGGCGGGAGCCGGCCCGGGGAAGGTGCACACACACGCACACATGTGTGTGCGCACCCTTGGGGCCCGGGCGGATACGTGTGCGTGCTCAGGCACACACGGGTGTACACTCAGACCCAGACACACACATGCACACACTCAGACTCACACACACCGGTACAGTCAGACCCAGGCACACACGTGTGCATACCCATGCACACGTGTGGGCACTCACAGGCAGGTACACAGGTGCATGTACACTCACATGCACGCACACACGTGTATGCACAATCATGCAGGCACACACGTGTGTATACTCAGACCCAGACGCACACATGTGCATGCTAAGACCCAGGCAACACACCTATACACTCAGACCAGGCACACACGTGTGCCTACGGATCCAGGCACACACGCGTGTGCATCCTCAGACCCAGACGCACACCACCTCCCCCTCTGTCAGGGCACTGGGCGCAAGAGCAGTGGGACTCGGGACTCGGGTTGTGGGGGTCCCAGGACGCTCTGAGGCCGCAGTGACTGCAGGGAGGAAGCGGGTCACCAGAGCACCGGCCACCCGCGCTCCCCCCCCCCCCCCGCTGGGCCGGGAACGGCCGTGGCAGGCCGGAAGCTGTGCTGAGGTGGCGGCGAGTCCCCGGGTGCTGGGTGCCGGGTGCGGGCGGGGCCCACCCACCCACTCACGTCGATGAAGGAGGCGTTGATGTAGTCTGTGCACTCCTGGCCCCGCTTCATGGACAGGATGACGCGGTTGAAGTCGTCTGTGAGGCAAGCGGGCCCGTGAGCGCCACGCCCGGCCTGGCCTCCCGCCCCCACGCCCCCCGCTCTGAGGAGAATGGCTGAGTAGCACCCCTCCGGGGACCCCCGTGGCGGGCAGGGCGAGGGGGCTGCCTCCTGCCAACAGAACCTGCCTGCGTCCTGAGGGGTCCCTTAGGCCAGCCAGTGCCCCTATTTACTGCATGGGGGAAGGATGGGTCTGGCTGGACGTGGAGGCCCCCTAGTACAGGCTGACCCCACGTCGGTGTGGGATCTGGGGTGGGTGTGAGTGGGCACAAGTTGTGAGCAGGTGTGTGAGCGGGTGTGAGTGACTGGGTATGAGTGTGAGTGGGCATGAGTGTGTGTGAGGGGGTGTCGGTGTGAGCCGGTGTGAGCGGGTGTGAGTGGGAATAAATGTGAGCAGGCCTGAGTGGGTGAGTGTGTGCAGGTGTGAGCAAGTGTGAGTGTGAGAGGGTGTGGGGTGAGTGACTGGGTGTGAGTGGGTGTGAGCGTGAGTGTGAGTGTGAGTGGGTCTGTGTGGGGGGTGTGAGCGTGAGCCGGTGTGAGTGGGCGTGTGAGCGGGTGTGAGTGATCGGGTGTGAGCGTGAGCAGGCATGAGCGGGTGAGCGTGAGTGGGCGTGGGGTGAGTGGGTGGGTGTGAGTGTGAGCCGGTGTGAGCGGGCACCAGTTTGCCTGGGTACGGGTGGCTGTGAGATCGGGTGTGTGTTCGTACCAGTGTGCGTGGGTGTGACTGGGTGTGGCTGTGAGGGGGTGGGCGTGTGCGTGGCCGTGAGCAGGTGTGAACGCAAGGCCCAGCCTGAGCGCCAGGAGTGAGTGTTCATGGGCGTGAGCGTGAGCGAGGGGCCCAGTTGCCACGGCGGTGGGGGGCCCGGCGTGGCGTGGCGTGGCGTGGGGGGGGCGCCCTCCTCGCGGCCGCGTTCCTCACAGGGGATGATCTGGATCACCCTGGCCTTCTTCATGTTGGCCGGCAGGTTGCCCGTGCGCATGTTCTCCTTCATGATCCGCACGTTGGTCAGTTTCTGCAGGGCAGGGCGGAGGCGTGGGCTGACCCGGGGCGCGTCCGGCAGTGCCCGCCCCAACCCCGTGGAAGCGTGTCCGGCCGGCAGTGCCCACCCCCCCCGGGGCGTGCGCTCACCCGGAACTCCTCCTCCAGCCCCAGCCTGTCCCGGGGCGGGGCGGGGCTGTGCAGCGCCTGCAGGTGCTTCTCCAGGGAGGACACGTCCATCTCCGTGTCCCCGTACAGGTAGAACTCCAGCAGGGCCTGGTAGATGAATGTGTACTGCATCTGCGGGACAGAGAGCGGCACGCCTTCACGCCCCTGCCCACGGTCCACCCGCCGTCCACCCCCACAGCCCCGTGGCCTACGTCCACCTGCTGTCCACCCCCCAGCCCTGCCACCTACGTCCACCCGCTGTCCACCCCGCGCCCGCCCTCCCGCCGTCCACCCGACTCCCGTGTCCACCTGCTGTCCAACTTGCTGCCCACGTCCACCTGCCGTCCACCCCACACCCGCCCTTCTGATGTCCACCCCGACTCCCGTGTCCACCCGCGTCCACCAGCCATCCACCCCCCAGCCTGCCACCTACGTCCACCCGCTGTCCACCCTGCGCCCTCCCTCCAGCCGTCCACCCCGACTCCCGTGTCCACCCGCGTCCACCCGCCGTCCACCCCGCGCCCGCCCCGCCGGGCACTCACGTCCGTCTGCACCATCTGCGGGCGCTGGTTACGGATCCTCGACACGAACTCGAAGACGTCCACTTTCTGCTCGGCGAGCATCATGTCCATCATGGCGTCGATGACGATGAAGGTGCCCGTCCGGCCCACGCCCGCGCTGGGGGCAGGGGGGGCCCGGTCAGCCTCTCCCTGGGCCGGGCACCTCAGGGTGTCCCCGCCCACGGCAGTAGTTCCAGGGCGCCGCCACCAGAGGGCGCCGCCGTCCCAGTCAAGAGCCTCAGGACCCAGGGAGAGTCGCTACGGCCCAGCTGGGCAGCCCCGAGACCCCGCTGCCCGCTTGGGCCCTGGGATGGGGCTCCTGGAAGCAGGTGCCAGCTGCCCCCCTCCCCCCTGGCCCGGGTTCGGCCTGCGAGGGAGCTGTCTCGGTTAGGACTGAGCCCTTGGAGCCCCGGGGCTCCCCATGCTGCCTGGGGCTGGGGACCCCCACACGGCCCCCAATGCCCAGGCTAGGGGCAGGGGCTGGGCTGCCCCCGATCTGGGCACAGGCAGGGGGTCAGGCCTGGGTCCGAGGATCTCTGCAGTCCACCTCGTTAGCCCGGGGGCTGCAGCCCGGCTTGGCACACGGGAACTTGGGGTTGAACCACCCCCAACTTGGGTTCCTGGGCATGGTCAAGCTGAACCCCTGTCCCGGGCAGCACCCTGGCCAGTGACGGCTCCGGTTTCTCTCCTTCGGGGAGGGGACGCCCTGAGGGGCGCAGTGCCTCAGCCCTGCCCCCCGGACACCCTGAGATGCTGCAGAACCAGCACCAGAACCCCCCACCCACCCCACAGCGCTGGCTGGGGCGGGAAGGAGACCCAGAGACTTTCCCAGAGGAGGCGGCGGGTGGGAGGGGCGGGGCGGGGCTGGCCCAGGCTCCCGCAGGACCGGGTGGGCACGGGGACGGGCCCGAGTCCCCCGATGGCCTCCCAGGGGCTGCCAGGGACATCCAGGAGCGATGGAAACGGGTCACCAGCCCAGGAGATCCACCCGGACTTCCTGAGGGGCGGCTCCTCTCCCCCTAACTCTGGTGCCACCCCGTCCCGGACCCGGTGTCCCCAGGCAGCGCCCACGGCCCTCCACGGCCAGTCCCAGAGGCCAAGCAACGGTCAGCCCCTGCTCTGACCCCCACAAGGAGGAGGAGGGCTGCAGTGAGAGGGAGCAGGCAAAGCCCCGGGACGTAGGGTGGGTGCCGCGGAGGGGTGAGGGGCAGCGGGGCCGTCCAGGGCACAGGCTCGCCAAGGACAGCCCACTCGGGACCCCAAGGACACGGCACGCA
This sequence comes from Sorex fumeus, assembly GCF_029834395.1. Lineage (NCBI taxonomy): Eukaryota > Metazoa > Chordata > Mammalia > Eulipotyphla > Soricidae > Sorex > Sorex fumeus. The sequence goes on along the minus strand of NW_026606199.1, from coordinate 2,305,397 downwards.
GCCCCCTCTGCTTGCCGGTTTCACGGACCTTTGACCCCACGGCTCTGGGATTAGTCACCGCATCCCCGGCTGTGAGGGACAGGGCCAGCCCACGGTCACGGGGACAAACGTCACGAGCCCCGAGCCGCCGGCTTGCTCCGGGGCCAGGCTGGGAAGGAGCCGAGGAGCGGCAGGGCTGGGGGCCACAGGGCGGCACTGAGGGGTGAGCATGGCTGTGAGGGGCGCCCGCCCAGAGCACGGCCCTGGGGGGCCCCAACGCCACAGAGCAAGACCCACTGCTGGGCCAGATGGGGCCGGCCTGGTGCCGCCCACCATGCAGTGTCCTGCTCGGTCGCACCCCGGAGCCTTGTCCCCGCGGAGAGACCCCAGAGGCCTCTGCTCTGAGCCCAGCCCTGCTCCCGGCCACCGGGGCCACAGCTGACCACCCCAAGGAAGGGCTGGCCGGACACCGAGGCCGCAGGCGGAGGTCAGACCTCGGAGAAGCCGGCCCAGCTGCCGGCTGTGCGGCGGGTCCCCTGGGAGCCACAGTGCCCTCCCCAGAGGGCCCTGCACCCCTCCCAGAGGACCCTGCACTCCCCGCAGAGGGCCCTGCACCCCTCCCAGAGGGCCCTGCACCCCTCCCAGAGGACCCTGCACCCCCCGCAGAGGGCCCCCACACCTGCGCTAGAAGCCAGAGTAGAGTTTCAGCGCCTGTAAGCTGCCAGGGCACCCGACCCCTGGGGTCCCGCACCCGACTCCAGGCCCACCCCGCAGAGAGACGCCGAGGAAGGGCCCGGGTGAGGAGCAGGTGGTGTCTGAGCACCCGCTCCTGAGCCCAGACTCTCCTGCGGAAACGCGGGCTCCCTCTGACGGGGGTCGCAGGCGCCCCAGACCCGAGACAGCGTCCCCCTGGGACACTGGGCCCAGCCTCCGACCGACGAGAACTCTGCTCCGAGTCGAGTCGGGGTGAGTGGGTAGGGGCGGGGGCGGGCCGGCCCGAGGGGGCTCCCCCACGGCACGTACCTGCAGTGCACCACGATGGGCCCGGCGTGGGCGGGGTTGAGCGCCTTCACCTTCTTCAGGAACTTGAGCATCCCGATGGGCGTGAAGGGCACCCCGAAGTCGGGCCAGCTGGTGAAGTGCAGCTGGGACACCAGGCGGGGCGCCTTGCAGCTGCCGGGGAGCTGCTGCGGGGACAGGGGCGCGGAGGGCGGGCTGCAGCTCCGGACCCGGCCCGGCCAGGGCACCCGCGACGCCCCGAGACGGGGGGGGGCGCACCCCTGCCGCAGAGCCCTACCCACAGGCCCCTGTCTGCACACCCTCGCCCACACACCTCTGCCTGCCTCACCCCTGCCTGTACACATCTTCCTATCTCACCCCTGCCCGTCCACCTCTGCTCACCTCGCCCCTGTCCATATACTTCTGCCTGCCTCACCCCTGCCCGCAAACCCCTGCCTGCCTCACCCCTGCCTGTATACCTCTTCCTATCTCACCCCTACCTGTATACCCCCACCCGTCTCACCCCTGCCCACACACCCCTGCCTGTCTCCACCCCTGCCTGCATGCCCCTGCCCGCCTCACCCCTGCCCGCACACCCCTGCCTGTATACCTCTTCCTATCTCACCCCTGCCCGCACGCCCCTGCCTGTCTCCACCCCTGCCCGCACCCCTACCCACAAACCTCTCTGCCTGTCTCCACCCCTACCCGCACACTCCTGCCACCTCACCTCACCCCTGCTCGTATACCTCTGCCTACCTCACCCCTACCCACATACCCCTGCCTGCCTCACCCCTGCCCGCACACCCCGGCCTGCCTCACCCCTGCCTGTATACCTCTTCCTATCTCACCCCTGCCCGCACGCCCCTGCCTGTCTCCACCCCTGCCCGCACCCCTACCCACAAACCTCTCTGCCTGTCTCCACCCCTACCCGCACACTCCTGCCACCTCACCTCACCCCTGCTCGTATACCTCTGCCTACCTCACCCCTACCCACATACCCCTGCCTGCCTCACCCCTGCCCGCACACCCCGGCCTGCCTCACCCCTGCCTGTATACCTCTTCCTATCTCACCCCTGCCCGTATACCTCTGCTTACCTCACCCCTGCTCGTACACCTCTGCCCGTCCCACCCCTGTCCGCACACCCCTGCCTGCCTCATCCCTGCCCGCATGTGGTCTGGGCCTGACACCTGCGCTGCCTCACCCCTGCCTGTCTCACCCCCGCCCGTCGTCTCACCCCTGCTTGCCTTCCCCCGGGCACCTTTCCCCTGGGAAGGGCCTTCCTGGGGGAGACAGGAGGGTGCGGTGGGGCCTCCTCACCACCCCCAACACGTCCCCGCCCCCACCCGCCTTCTCTCAGGCCCTGGAACCAGCGCGGGGGTCTCGGCCCAGACCAAGGCCTCACAGGGGCCGTCTGTGGAGGTATGTGCCGGCGTCTGCACGCACAGCTGCGCACACACAAGCAGGACCCGTGTAAACACGCAAAGCGCACATGTGCTGCACGTCCACACAGCACACGGGCGGTGCATGTGCAGAGATGTACACGTGTGCCGTGTGCTGCTCGGAGCGTGCTCCTGTACACGTGTGTGTGAGCGCAACTGGGCGCGTGCACGTGACCGACTCTATGATGTGGGCCGTGGACGTGGCACGTGGGTGTGTCTTGTGGGTGTGTATGTGGCTCATGCGTGGAACATGGATACATCACGTGTGTGTGGCTCACATGTGGGCCGTGGCCGTGGCACGTGGGTAAGTGCATGAAGGCGTGGCTCACGCGTGGACCATGGGCATATCACGTATGCGTGACTCACGCGTGGCCCCGTGGCGCGTGGCGCAGAGCCGGCCGTGCTTACCGACTGGATGCAGAACTTGCGGACCGTGTAGTCCACCAGTGTCACGCAGTCCTCCACGCACACCCGGATGTGGCCGTAGGTCCAGCAGCCCTGGTCGGGCCAGTACTGGAAGCACTTCTCCTGCGTGGGCCAGGGGAGGGCGAGTCAGCAGGGCGGGGCCGGGCCCCAGGACGAGGACGCGCTGCTCCTCCAGGCCACGGCCCGAGAGTGCGGCCGCGATGGCCCGGCCACGTCTTGGCGCCCGCTGCAGCCCAGAGCTGGGAGACGGTGACACCCCAGCCCTCCCAGGCAGGTCCCGCTCACCCCTCCCTCCCTCCCTCCCTCTGAGCCCAGGAGGGGTGCAGACCGGGGGTCCTCTGCCCCGAGGCCCACAGCCACGCCCGCAGGCGGCAGCCAGGAGACAGGGGCAGCCCCACCCTCTGCGGTCTCCGGGGCCCGGAACAGCCCCACGATGCCCCAGCTGGGCTGGCCTCGGCCCAGGGCTGTGCTGAGCACCCCAGGGTGGGTGTGAGCAGCTGCATCGCGGGCCTCAGCGGGAAGCGAGGCAACGGGAAAGGGAACTGGCTTGAGAAACTGTTCGCCCCGGGAGGAGGCGCAGGCGGGCCTGAGTCACTGCATGGAAACGGGCAGAGCTTCTGGGTGGAAACAGGCCGCGGCTGCTCCCCGCACTGCCTGCCGGCTCCTGGCGGCCGCCCCGCCGAGTCCCCGCCCGCACCCCCAGAGCAGGCGGAAACCGTGGTCAGCACCTTCCTGCGCCCGAGACGGGCTGGGGACTGGGACCCCAGGGGGCCCTGCAGGCAGGGTGACTCAGGACGGCCCCTTCCTTGACCAAGGGGACAGAGGCCCCCAGGCCAGGCGAGGACGCCCCACAACCCCTCCGCAACCGCTTTGGCCTTGCTGGTGCCGGAACATGGGGGAACATGCTGGAACATGCTGGAGCAGGTCCCTCGCCCGTCCCCAAAGGGGCACCTGCCTGGAAGCCCTGGCCTGGACCCCCTCAGCTGGACGTTGGGCCGAGCCCCAGCTGCGCCCCGGGTGAGCTGGGGGTCCCTGGTGGTCTGCCAGAGAGCGCGGCCATCACACGCCCCCAGGGGCCCTGAGCCCCGGCTCCTTCCTGCCTCAGGCCTTCCCCATGGGTGGCTCTGATGGTGCGTGGATGGGGTCCCCCAGCCCCGCCTGTCCCCGGTCTCGACCCTCCCCTCCGTCACCGGGACGTGGCCCCTGACACCTGCAGGTTTGCTCTCTGGGCCCTGGGGAGGGGCCGGGCAGGAAGGGGTCGGCACACACCTGCCACCCTGCTCTGGGGGCTCAGGCCTCCCCGACCAGGCGGGCACCGGGAGCCAGGGCACCTTGGAGTGTGGCCCTGAGACTCAGGCCTGGACCCCCGAGCCCACAGCCCCAGGAGGGCCAGACGGCCGCCGCCTGCCCCCCCCCCCCCCGGGGGCCCTCGAAGCCGGGCCGGAAGCCGGCGCGGTGCAGGGCCCACCGCAGCAGAGGTGCGAGCCCAGGCAGAGGCGAGGAAGAGGAAGCGCGAGGCGGGTGGGCGGGGGCTGGGGTGTGGGCGGAGGGCGGGCTCACCTCTTTCCGCTCCTTGAGGCTCGTCAGCATCACGATGGTGGCCGACTTCTGCTCCCAGACCATCCTCCAGAACTCGCCCACCGTGTCCTGCTTGGGGCCTGCGCGGAGACAGGCCGGCCCCCCAAGGGCAGCTGTCTGGGTCCCGCTGCCACCCCCGGCTGGCCCCGTCGCCCACCCTGCGTCCCTGTGGCTCATGCCGCTGACCCGTCCGTGGCGGCCCCCCCCCCACCAGCCCCAAGGACAGCGGTGGGTGGTCTGGGGGGGTCCCAACAGAGCCCCAGGACCCCAGCTGGGAGGAGCCAGGCCCCGAGGCATCGCCCGGGGCTGAGAGTCCCCGGGGGTGTTGCAGAATCCGTCAGGTCGGGCTGAGTGTGACCCAGAGAGTGAGCATGTGCACGGTGTGCCCGCATGGACCTGCAGGTGTGTGCGTGGACATGCGTGTGCAGCACATGCGTCTCTGTGTGCACCACATGCATGTTCAGGACCTGTATCTGTGTGCACATACATGTGTGTGCAGCACGTGTCCACGCGCATGTGGAGCACACGTGTCTGTGTGTACATACCAGCAGGCGTGCATGGCCCAAGTATCTGAGTGCACACACATGTGTCTTTGTGCACATGCATGTGTTTATGTGTACACACACGTGTGCAGCACATGTGTCCATGTGCGCATACACGCATGTGTGTCACATGTGTATCAGCGGAGTCCCACCCCCCCCCCCAGCTCCTTCTTTCGCCTCCTCCCTCCGCTCCAGCCGCCTCTCAGGATGTGTGTGGTGGGGATGCAGGTCCCTGGCGGGGGCCACAAAGGGGACGCGTCCCCTGAGAGGAGAGTCCCGCGCTCTGCCCAGCCCTTGGAGCCCTGGCCTGCAGGTGCCGTGGCCGCCTCGGGACAGGGACACCCCTGTCCCTCCCAGGGGAAGCGACAGCCCCGTGGTGCTGGCCCCACCCAGGCCGGCTCTGTCTCCACTTCCCAGAGAAGCCGCCCCGGCCCCGCCAGCGCCCAGATGGACGCCCACGCTCCCGGCCCTGGGTGCTGCTTGCTCTGTGATGCTGGGGGGCTGGCTCTTGCCGTGTCCTGGGGGACCGTACGGGAGGCCGGTGGGACCCGGCCTGGCTGTGTGTCAGGTTCTGGTGCCCGTGTGAGTGCCACAGACCTCAGCCCTGAGCCTGGGGGACTCGGGGGTCAGGGCTGGGTGCTTGGGGGGACGAGGTGTTTCCAGGCCGGCCTACGCCTTCTCAGCTGCAGGGACCCTCCTGGGACCGTCTCACTGGCGAGATGGCCCGTCTACCCCGCACAGGCGGGCTGGACCCCGTGTGTCACACCCCCACATGTCCCTGCCCCCCTCCGCGCTCCAGGGGCTGTGCTCTGCGTCCCCCCCACACGCACTGGGCTTCCTCATGTCTGCACCCTTGAAGCTGCCAGTCTCCAGGCCAGTCCTGGGCGCCCCTGGCCGTGGGGGTCAGACGTGGCACCCGCCACCCCCGCCAAAGCCCCCCGGGAGCCGCCCGCCAGGAGCTTACCTTGAGCGGCGATGAATTTATTCTTCTCTTTATAACCCTGGGAAAGCAAAGTCCAACGCTCAATGTCTCAGAAGGACCCGGCAGGGCAGGGGCCCAGCGGCAGGGGAGGGCGGGCAGCGGCAAGAGGAGAACCAGACAGAGCGAGTGTCCCGTGACAGCAGGGGCTTTGCGCTGCAGGCTGGGCAGCTCCCACGCGCGCCCTGGAACTGCCTTGTACGTTCCAGACGGCAGGGGTCGCACTGTCTGCGGCCCCCTCCCCGCAGTGCAGGGACGACGCAGACAGGGGTGGGTGTCAGGGCGAGAGAGGAGGGACCCCCGGGAGCACCACGGCCAGGACAGGGACTCACGTCGATGTAGGAGGCGTTGATGTAGTCGGAGCCAGGGACCCCGTCCACGGGGCTCAGGACCACCCTGGAGAGATCATCTGTGGGGGAAGCGGGCAGTCAGGGGGCGGCGCCCGAACCGTGGGAAGGAGCGAGACCCGGCTGTCCCCACGCACCCACGGGCCCCTCAGGCCTTGGGAACAGGACAGAGGACAGACTCCGGGTCTGGGGCAGAGCAGCCCACGCTCTGGGCCCCCGGGGGCCACCCCCTCTGGGGTCCAGCTCAGGCCCTCCTGACGTGGAGGTGACCGCAGGGGAAGCCCGGGACACGGACAATGAGCACCCAAGTGCCCAGGAGAAGCCCTCGGAACCCTGGATGGGGGGACATGAGGGCACGGGGCGGGGGGGCAGACCCCGTTTCTCCTGCAGGTGCTCAGGACTGGACAGTGAGCCGAGGCCAGGCCAGGGGGAGAAGCAGCCCCGGGTGGGGGTGGGGGTGTCCTGGGGCTCTGAGCACGTGTGTGTGTATATGTGTGTGTATGTGTGTGTGTGTGTGTGTTTGTGCACACACGCAGGGAACATGGGTGCTGTGTGTCCATGTATGTAGCGGATGTGGGTGCTGTGTGTTAGTGGAATGCATATGATTGGATGGTGTGTGTGTTTGTGTGTGTGTGTGTGTATGTAGAGAATGGGCACTGGTGGGACTGTGGGGTGAATGCACACACGCTTAGTCTTTGAGTGGCACGTGGAAGGTGTGTGTGTTGGCACAGTAGTGGATGTGTGTGTGTGTGTGTGTGTGTGTGTGTGTGTGCGTGCGCGTACTGCGGTGTCTATGGGGTGAGTGTCTCCATGTCTGAGTCTGGGTGGGCGGAGGGGACCCACGTGTGCACGTGTGTGTGTGTGTGCGTGCGTGAGGGGTTTCTGCTCAGCCCTGGGGGCCTCGTGGCTCTGCTCTCCCGGGTGCCGTGACACCAACATTTCCGTGGGAGCCTCTGACGGTGGCGCGTGTGCTGGGGGTCCGGGCTGAGTCTTCACAGGGAGCGTCAGGCCTGGAGCCGCCCCTCCGGACACACACGCAGAACCCCAGGAGTGGGACTCGCCCCCGGGGACGTGTCCACGGTGGCTGACGGTGCCACCAGTGCCCGGGGACCGGGGTCACGTCTGGGACGCTCAGACGCCCAGCTCTGGACGTGTCCGCCACGTGGGTCAGGTGCCCCCCAGCCTGCCGTCACGGGGCAGGGGGTGGCCGAGCTCCGCCCGCGGGGGCCATGGCAGGGCGGAAATGGGGAGCACGTCCCTAGCTCCGCCCGACTCACGCTCCGAGGGCGACTGAGGCGAGGGAGGTTAAAAATACCCTGGGGCTGGATTTGGAATCTCGTCATTTCCAAGAACTTCCTGCTTCTGATTCTAAGGAGTCACACTTGGCTTGCAAAACGCGATTCCTAAAGTCCTCGGCGCTGGTGTGTCTCCAGGAGAGGCTGGCGGGGCTGCCCGCCTCGGCTCGCAGGCGTCTCTGGGCTGCTGGTGCCACTGGTCACCTCCAGGGCTCGGCCCGGGGCAGCGCTGACCTCTGCTGGGTGACGCCCACGTGGCCAGGGCAGTGTGTGTGGGGCGGGGGGCTGGTGTGGATCAGGGTCCCGGGCCCCTCTCGCGCTGGACACACAACAGGAGTGGGCAGCGCTGACCACGTGCTCTGACAGGCCTCACACGCGGCCAGTGACAGGCCCACGGCCCATCGGGCAGCTTGGCTCTCGCGCTCCTGGGGCCCTGGAGGGTGGCAGGGCCTGTGTCTTGCTGCTGTTCCATCTGGGGACAGGCCTCTCCCGCCCACAGTGCTCGGCACACCTGGAGGGGGCCCGGACAGGGGCCGCCCACCTGCTCCTCCGTCCAGCCCACCCAGCCAGGCATGGCAGAGATGGGCATCAGGGAGGGGGGCGTGGTCACTTGATCACTCTAAAGCCGGACACAGGTTTCTGCCTCTCTGTGCTCTGGCCCAGCGGGGGGCAGGGACCCTGTGTGGTACTGGGGGCCAAGCTGAGGTCACCCCCTGCCCACGGGGTCAGCTCCTGACCCCGGGGCAACCTCTCTTTTCCTTTGGGTTGGGACCACACTGGCGGTTCTCAGGGCCGACTCCCGGCTCTGTGCTCAGGGTCCCTCCTGACGGAGCTGGGGGCCGGCTTGGGTCGGGTCCATGGAGGCCAGCACCGGCCGTCCCTCGGGCCCCGAATGGTCACTCCTTAAACCGCAACGATAAACCGCATCAGGGCGCAGACGGGCCGCCCACTTACTGGGAAGGATGTTGGGGTATCGGTTTTTCTCTCGGTTCTCTTCTTTATTGGCGACGTCGAACGTTCCCTGCATGTGTCCAGACGGCAGCGACTGGAGAGAGAGAAGAATGAGTGTCATGCTCCCACTCTGGCTCAGCCTACAGTGCCCGCCCCGGACTCAGCTCAAAGTACTCGCATAGGACTCATATCACAGTGCTCACTTAGGGTTCAGATCACAGCGCCCGCTGGGTCTCAGCCCTGGCTTTGGGGCGACCATGACAGGCAGGTGTAGCGGAGGCTCTGCCGGGCAGTGGTGGACCCCCGGGAGAGGACCTTGGCCTCTCCTGACTATTCACCAGAACTGTCTCTCGCTGACCCCCTAGGCTGACCTACACAGGACTTCGGGGCGATGGCCTAGAATCTTCTTTTTGTCCACACTCTAAGCTCTTTTGAGCCCAGCACCGAAACTCCAGTGGAGGCACCAGGCGCCTTCGGGTGTGGCGAGGCTCACACTGTTCGCACTGTGGGGCCCAGGGGAGCCCAGGTCTGGGGGAGGCAGCGAGGACCCCCCGCCCCATCCCCTCTGACCAAGCAGCACACGGAGACAACGGAGCCGAGGAAATGCCGGCGCCCTCCTCCCGGGGGTCAGGGTGCGGCCCGGGCACTGGACACGGGCCGGGTCTGGGACACTCGGGCCTCCCCCAGCCACTCGCCCGAGGGCTCCACCTTCAGGGAGAAGCAGCCCCGGCCCAGCAGGGTCAGCCAAGAGGCAAGCAACCACCAGGCCTGCCTCACATCACACACACACACACACACACACACACACACACACACACACACATGCGCGCCTCACACCACACATTCACACATTCACATATACTCCACCCTCGGCCACACAACATCTCACACACCTCACACTGTCACATATTCACGACACTCTCATCCACGCGCACACCCACACAACGCCACACCCCACTCACACACACTGACACCACGCCCTCGTACATGCTCGATGCCCTCACGGAGCACACCACAGACACCCTCACGACCCCCACACCCCACAACTCACACACACGCAGCCACGACTCCCTCTCCCACATACAGGCCCCTCACAACCCCCACATCCCACACAGTCACACACTCAGACACTACACCCTCATCCATGCGCGACACCCTCACACACACACACGCCACACCCCCACATTCACACACGCTCCCAGACCGACACCCGCCAGCAACACCCTCACATCCACACCTCCACCGACACGCACCCAACATCCGCACACATTCACGTCCTCACAAAACACACAATACCCACACAGATTCAGGCACTCAGACAACGCTCTCGCACCCCAGATCTTTACCCAATCATGCCACACACACACACACACACACACACGAACTCTCACACACAACACCCTCCCGCATCTATACATCACCTTCATGTGCACACCTGACACCCTCTTCCCCACACACGACAGCCTCACACACACACACACACACACACACACAACACCCTCACACGTGCGCACGACCCCTCCCAATTCAACACCCTCACACACTCATTCATGCCTGCACACTCCCTCGCCCTGGCACATACACCGTCTCACACGTCTGTGCACACGGCACCCCACACTCCCGTGCCCCCGTCCCGTGAGCCTCGCCCCGTCCTCCCCCGCAATGCCGGGCAGAGGTGGGGCAGAGAGAGCAGGGGTGAGGCTGCCGGCCCCGGGGACGGGCACTCGTGTGTGTTCGGGCGGGCATATCGGGGTCGCCTGGCCTGGCTTTCCACGGCCCTGGGCGGGCCGGGCCCAGGCGTGACACAGCCTGAGCTTGGCAGGTCCCGCTCGGGGAGGCTTCCGGCTGGCAGAGCGCTCACGGCGCCTGGAGACAGACTCGCCGGCTGTTCAGGCCCCGAGGGTGGAGGCTCCCGAGGGTGGAGGCTGGGCCAGGCCCCTTCACGGCTGACGTCCCGTCCCACCGGGTGAGAGGAAGTGGCCGCAGGAGGAGCCGCAGAGTCCCAGACTTATTTTGGAAACAGAGACTCAACTTCTCCTTGAGGCCCAGGGATTGCGCAACTCTGCTTGGAGCCGGCTTTCTCTCTGACCTCATTTCTCCAAAAAGGGGCCACGTTCGGGGAGAAGCTGCAGGAAGGCAGAGACGTGGGCTGGAGAGCGGAGTGGGCGGCGCGCCTGTGATGCGGCTCCCCTCGTGGGCCTCTGGGGACTTGCCCCTGACAGCCTTGGCGTCCCTCTGCTGCTCACCGCCTCTGCTCTGTCTCCCGCTGGGGGCAGCGGCACGGACACAGGCCCCGTCCCCACTGCTGACGGCGCCTCCCAGAGACGGCATGTGGACTCAGGCCCAGAGCCCGGAGCGGTCAGCTCGCCTGCCGGAAGCCTGTCCTCTGCCACGCTCGACACCCAGCACACGGCCACATGCAACTGACGAAGGGTCACAAGACAAAACTCAGCCCCACAAACAGCAAAATTCAAGAATGCCTGACTGTGCACCATTCACCCATCAGTAGACTCATCCACTCACCCACCACCCACCCACCCACCTAACCTTCCACCCGCCTGCTTTATTCATTTATCTGTCCATCTGACCATCCATCCTTCCACCCACCCACCCATCCATCCACTTATCTACCCATCCCTCCATCTACAACCATCCCTCCACCCACCTATGCTTTCACCCACCCCAAACTATTATTTCATCTACACATCCAGCAAACCTCCTTTCCTTCTTTTTATCTACCCACCTGTACATCCATGCACCCACCATCCATCCATATATCTACCCATCCTTCTATCCACCCATCCATCCATCCATCCACCCATTAATCCACCCATTAATCCATCCATCCATCCATCCACCCATTAATCCACCCATTAATCCATCCATCTACCCATCCGTCCACCTACCCATCCACACACCCATCCATCAATCAATCCACCAATCCATCAATCCATCCACCATCTATCCATCCACCCATCCATCCATCCACCCATCCATCCATCCATCCATCCATCCACCCACCCACCCATCCATCCATCCATCCATCCATCCACCCACCCATCCACCCACCCACCCATCCATCCATCCATCCATCCATCCACCCACCCATTCACCCATCCATCCATCCATCCATCCATCCATCCATCCATCCATCAATCCACCCATTAATCCATCCATCTACCCATCCATCCACCTACCCATCCATCAATCAATCCACCAATCCATCAATCCATCCACCATCTATCCATCCATCCATCCATCCATCCATCCATCCATCCATCCATCCACCCATCCATCCACCTACCCATCCACCCACCCATCCATCCATCCATCCACTGACCCACCCATCCATCCACCCATCCATCCATCCACCCATCCATCCATCCATCCATCCATCCATCCATCCACCCACCCATCCACCCACCTACCCATCCATCCACACACCCATCCATGCTTCTACCCACCCAATAGCCATCCATTCTTCCACCCACCCACCCACCCTTCCATCTATGCATCCTTTCACTCATCTGTCATCCCTCTATCCACGTATCTGTGTCCTTCACAATTTGCATGACACTAAAAAGTGAACTCCAGAAGGCAAAGCACCACAAATCAGAAAATGAACTACAGACAGCAAAGTGTCATCACGAAGGCACATCCACACTTTCTGCCATGAGCAGAACCCGCCTGCGGCCACGGGGACTGCACCCCGGTTAGCAGCCGCCACCTCCAGGTTAAGCAAGCGAGGAGGGGGGTCATGCGCTGACCCCACCAGCACAACTCCCTGCGTCCCCACAGCTGTCTGGCTGCTCAGAGGGACGCTCCCACCCATCAGATGCGCGGGCCCTAGCTGGCAGCAGGAGGCTGGTCTGGGCTCCTCCTCCGAGGCCCTGGCCCTCACGACTCCCGCCACGACCATGTGAGCCGACGGGGTCAGGGGAAGCAACACTCAACCCACTGTGGGGCTCAGCCGAGGAAGGAGGCGATGGGGTGGCCCGGCACAGACCAGGGTGCCTGGGGGTGGGGGGACATCAGGGCGATGCAGGAGCTCAGGGTCCCTGCACAGTCACCCCCAAACAGACCTGGGGCTTGTCGGGCAGGTCCCCCAGACCCCAGGGGTCAGGTCCCCCAGACCCCAGAGGGCAGGTTCAAGCCCAGAGGGCAGGTCCAGGCCCAGGGGGCGGGTCCCCCGGGCCCAGCGGGCAGGTCCCCCAGACCCCAGAGGGTAGGTTCAAGTCCAGTGGGCAGGTCCCCCAGGTCCCAGAGGGCGGGTTCAAGCCCAGAGGGCAGGTCCAGGCCCAGGGGGCGGGTCCCCCAGGTGCCAGCTGGCAGGTCCCCCAGACCCCAGAGGGCAGGTCCCAGGCCCTGGCATCCCCTCCGGCCCACTCACGTTGAACTCCTCGCGGAAGAGCTTGCCGTCGTCGGCCGAGCGCAGGCGGATCTCCTCCTCCAGGAGGGCGGCGGGGATGGGGAAGGACTTCCTGGGCCCCGACGGGGAGCTGCTGAGGAGCATCACCCGCTGCTGCTCTGCAGGCGCCAGGGGGGAGCCGTCACGCCCGAGGGCAGGGGGCGCCTCCACGCCGCCCCTCCCCCGCCCCACGCCCTCCCACGGCCCCGGCCAGGGAGGTCAGGAGGGCCCCATGCGCTCCTGGATCCATTCAGGAGGTGACGGGGGACTCTGGGGGCTGCAGCCCGGGAGCGAGGGGCGCTCACGCCCGCCCTTGGTGTGACATCCTGCCACCCGGTGCCAGGGCAGAAGGGCTGTCCTGGGCGGGGGCGGGGCAGGGCTGCAGGGGGTCCCGTGCGTGTGTGTGTGTGTGTGTGTGTGTGCGTGTGTGTGTGTGTGTGTGTGTGTGTGGTAAAGACAGAGCTGCTGCCGGGCGCGTCTCCCGAGACTGCAGGGGCGGGGAGTGTCCTGGCCAGGTTTGTGTGGGCCCCCAGGCCCCAGGGCCTGTCCCCACCTGTGCAGCCAGGAACCCGCCCAAGAGGGGCGGGGGGGGGGGCGGGTGCGAGGTGGGCACAGCTCCCGCCACGGGCTCCCTCTCCTGCACAGACTCGGGGATGGTGGGGGGGGGGGCCGGCACAGGGCTGGGGGCGGCCGGATGCCCACTGCACCCGCCTGGGTGTTGGCGAGGACGTCAAGACGCTACGCAGAGGAACTGCAGCCTCGGGGCAGAGCTGCGGCCTCATGCCTGCCCCTTTCCGGGGCCCCTCGGCCTCAGGGGGCCGAGTCAGAGCCGCTGCCGGCAGCAGGGAGAGCCCAGGGCCTCGCAGACCCGAGCCACGCACAGACGGACGGACGGACGGACGGACGCCGGACGCCGGGCCCCGTGCCCAGCTCGGAGAGCACGGCCACGCCTCGGCCGAGGCTGCAGGGGCGTGTGGGCAGATGAGCCCAGCGCCCACGGGGGAGCTTGGAGCCGCAGCCTGACTGGAGCCCAGGTCGGGGCACGGCCCGTGACAACAGCCCAGGTGAGGGCGACGACAGCCCGGGGCGCCGCCCGCCCCCACTCACCCTGCTCCTCCAGGATGCCGTTGGGCAGCTTCTTGTCGCCAGCGCTGACCACGGCTTTCCTGTGCTTCCGGAACCTGAGGGACACAGACGGTGAGGGCGCGGCAGGGCTGCCCCCGGCCCCCGCGCCCGGCTGTACCCACCAGGTGAGCCGGGAGAAGCTCTTCCTGCTGCTCATGGCTGAGCTGGGGCCCACTACGCCCAGCGGCACAGCAGCCGACCCCCCCCCATCACCCCGCCCCTGCCTGGCCACACCCGCGCTGGCTCACGTCGCTTCCTCCCGGCCTGTCGGGGCGTGTCGGGGACACTCCTACCTGCAGAAGTAGGCGGCGGGGGCCAGGGCCAGCGCGCAGAGCAGCAGCGGCAGCAGAAGCCAGGCCAGCGGCGGCAGGGGGGCGCCGGGCTCCGGGGGGCCTGTGGGCAGACAGGGGTGCCGGGGTCTGTCCCTGTCCCCCACAGCCCGACAGCTGACAGCAGCCACCCCTGCACGCGGCGGCCAAGCCTCCCGGCCACGGGACCCCGGGCAGTCTGGTGGTGCCCACCGCGTTCTCCTCCCGATGGGAGGTGGGTGGACATTCTGCCCAGGGTCCGGAGGGGTCTGACCACAAGGGCGGTGCCAGCAGCCCAGCACTGGGTGCGGCGGAGGCCGGCGGAGGCTGGAGGGGCCGTGCAGACCCCGACGTCTGTCCCGGGGTACCTGGGCCTCTCGTTCCCTGCTCCCGGCCAAGACTCCGCAGCAGGACCCCAGCCTCCGGCCTGAAGCTGGCCCCAGGAAGTTGGTGACGGGCATGATGGGAGCAACTGCCAAGTCCCCCTCCTAACGGGCATCCACACGCTCGCCCCAGTGTGTCCCCCTCGTGGTCTGACAGCCCCAGTCCCGGGGTCTGGGGCAGCCTGGCTGGGCCCCGTGCGACATCCTGTCTTCCAGCCCATCCCAGTAGGCCTGTTCCAGGGTGCCCCCCAAAGCACCCTCCTCCAGGAAGTTCCCTTTGGGTGCTGCCTGCCTTCCTATCCCAAGGGAGCCCCTCAAAGCAACCCTGGGCTGCCAAGCACCGGGCCCGGCCTGAGCCCGTCCACTCCCTCCACGTGCCAGAGTGCTGAACCTGGCCTTTGGAGCTGACCCTGGCCCCCGGCACGCCCCGAGCTCCCCGCCCATCCACCGTCCACTTCCTCTGTAGCTGGTCCAGTCCTCAGCCTGTCACCTCCTCCCTGCAGGAAGGTGTGTCCGGCGCAGCAGAAGAGCAAACAGGCCTGGGGAGTCCACTGTGGAGAGTGGTCACAGGTGCTTTCCCCGGGGCCCCGGGAAGCCACTTAGCATCCCCATGTTGGACGGTCCGCCCTGGGCCAGAGGGGAGGCCGGAGCGAGAGTGGACGCCGGCCACGGCCGATCCTCGATCCGTGCGCAGAGAAAGGCCCCTCTCCGCGTGACGTCAGGCCCCGCAGCCTCTCCTGGCCCAGCCTGCGACGTCCACCCCGCCCTCCACGTGGCCATCATCACGGGTCTAGAATCTTCTCCTCACTCTTCTCTTCTCCTGCCCTTCAACCTTCACCTCTGCCTTCAGGACGCACCCGTCCCCGGCTGGGCTCCCAGACACACGCCCACCTCTGCGGGAGCATGAGTGACGGACGTCAGCGTGCTGGTGGCTGGACGCTGCGCTGCCCGCCCCTGGCCACCTCGCTCTTGCCGCCACCCGCCTGCTGGAGGCGCAGCCAGAGATCTCTGCCCGGGCGGAGGACACGGCGAGGTTTCCTCCCCTTCCTCTCTGCATCCCTCCTCCTCCAGAAGCCAACAAGCCCCGCGTGTCTGTGACCTGGCCACACAGCCCTGCTCCGCCCCCCTTCAGATGGCCACCTTCTGACAGGTGGCACCAGACCAGCACCTCGCCCGCCTGGCCGCTGGCTGTGGGCCGCTGGTCCTTCAAGGCCGGGGCTGTGCACGCGCTCGCTCTTCTGGGGGCATCGGGCTTGAGCCCCAAACTGCACAGTGGTTTCTTCCCAATCCCTACGGCGGTGAGTGGGCAAGGCTGGCGTGGGGTGCAGCGAGGCGGGCACTGTCCCCCGCCTGGGTGTTGGGGGCGGCCCCGACTGTCCGCTCTGCCCTCTGCAGCGCGTGAGGAAAAGCGGACACCAAGAATGCCAGGGACAGGGCTGCATATCACCCAGCACCGCCTCCCGGGGGGGTCTCCTCGCCGCCTCCTCTCTCCCTGACAGAAGCGGGGGCTCAGGGCCAGGAGGGCAGGGCCAGCGCCCCCGCTGTGCTGTCTCCGGCCCCAGAACCCCCTTCTCCCTGCGCCCGGCCAGAGTCGGACGCCAGCCCCGGCCCGGCCCGACCCCACGGTGCCCTTTGGAGATCTTTGCTGCCTGACAGAGGAGCCTCGGGGGAGGGGAGCGGACGTGGGGCGGGGGCCCCCGTGTCGCACGCTGGCCGGCACTGTCCCGGGAGGAGAGCGGAGGGTGATGCCCCCTGAGCCGCTTGGCCACTTCGAGGACACCCTCAATGCAGGGCTGACCCGGGGGGCCACCTTGGATGCCCAGCAGAGCCCACCGTTGTCGCCTCCACGGCGGGGAAACTGAGGCATGCAGGCACACGGAGACTGACGAGGGGCTCAGGAGAGAAGGGAGTGAGGAGCACTTCACTGCCCGCCTCGGCTCCTCCCGCTCCTGCCGTGCTCCCCTCCCCTCCTCCCCTTCCCCTCCCCCAACCCTCTCCTCTATTCCTCCTCCCCAGACCCCTTCCTCCTCCTCCCATTCCTTCCCTCTCCCTCCTCCCCTTCTCCGCTCCCCCTCCTCCCACTCCCCCAACCCTCCTCCCTACCCTTCCTCCCGTTCCTTCCCTGCCCCTCCTCCCCCACTCCCCTCCCCTTCCTCCCTCCTCTTCCTCCTCCCCTTCCCCTCCTCCCCTTCCTGCTCCTCCTCCTCTTCCTCCTCCTCCCCCTCCTCCCTTCCTTTCCTCCTCCTCCTCCTGCTCTCCCTCCTCTCCCTCCTCCCCTCCCCCTCCTCCCCTTCCAGCATAGGCTCACAGGCCCGCGGAGACGGCGCCCACACACCATCCAACACCCACGGGAAGTCACGTTCCAGGGGGGCCACAGACCCGTGCCGAGAGCGCCAGGATCTGGTCTGGGGACGTTTCCCGCCCAGCTGTGGGCACTGCCCGAGCTCCCCCCGGGCACCCGTGTCCCTCCCCAGCCTGGGCCGCCCGCACAGGGAGCCGGGCTGGAGCTCTTCGGCACCGACGCTTCTGCGACCCAGCCCCACACCTCAGAGGGCTGAGGCCGAGACCAGCCCAGCACGGCCCGTCCAGGCGCGCCTCCCCGCGGGAGACCAGCACTCGCCCGGACACCCCACGCTCGTCTCCGTGGAGAGGGGCCGCCCTGTGCTGTTAGCTGGCTCGGGCTGGGGGTTCTCCGGGACAGACCCTGGGCTGCACGCGTGCGAGACATGTGCTTGCTCACCCTGTGTCCCATCCCAGATCCCCACCCCGCCACCACCATCCCTGAGTCCAGGCCGCTGCGGCCACACCAGGTGTGCGGCGTCTGTCCCAGGTGTGATTCAGGCTCCAACGGGTGGGGTGAAACTGTTAGTGCCACGTTCACGGCTTCCAGTGCTGAGACTCTCGGGACACGGGGCTCCCGGGGCGCGGGGCTCCCCAAGACACGGAGATTCCCAAGACACGGAGATTCCCAAGACATGGAGAGTCCCAAGACACGGGGCCTCCCTGGCCCAGGGCCCAGCAGGAGTAGGTTGGCTGTGCGGGGAGAGGCAGACGCAGAATCCCCACCCGCCCCCACCCGCCCCCTCCCACCCCCTCCCGCCCGTCCCCCTCCTGCCCACCACCCGCTCAGAAGGGCCTTACCCGAGGTGCCGGTGTTCCAGCTGCCGTTGGCCGTGCTGGTCTCGTTTCCGTTGAGGGCCTTGGCGAGCGGCAGGCTAAAGCTGGCCAGCAGAAGCGGTGAGATGGGCTCCATGGTGGACCTGCAGGGGCGCGGCCAGCTCAGAGCTGCCCACGGGAGAAGCGCCACACCGCCCACGGGAGAGACGTTCACCCACGGCCGGGAGCCGGCACAGCCGAGCCCGGCCAGTCCCCACCCTGCCACCCGCAGTGTCCCGGGCCCCGGGCAGGCTGACGGGGGCACAGGCCCAGCTCGGGGCGGGGTGGGGGTCTGGTCAGCTGGGCCCAGGTCACAGAGTGACCAGGGTGACCACATGGGACTCACACCAGGAGGTGGTGACATGGCTCCCACAACCAACGCGCCCGGCCAGAGCTCCGGCCAGAGCTCCTTTCAGGCTTCTTTGCTCTAGAGGCTTGGAGGGGCCCTGAGGGCCAGCCACGAGGGACACGGCCCTCAGCCAAGACTGGGCCCGTCCTGGCCAGCACCTGCCCGCGGGGAGGGTCCCGAGATAGCGGGGGGGGGGGTGGGTCTGCCACTCCACCCCCTCCGACACCTGTCTGTCCCCAGCTCTGACCCCATCCAGGGGCCTCTGGGGTGGACACTGACCTGGGATGCGCCCCAAAGGGGTTCTTGTACCCAAGTCCCTGACCCCTACAGAGCTGCCTCCCTTCCAGGGTGTTTCCAGCCCAATCCGGAGCCTGGGGCCTCCTGCAGCCTCCCCCGCCCCCAGCCCCCTGCCCATGTACCCCAGCTCCTAGGGGCTCCCCAGGGGTCTCTACGCCCCTCTCCCTCCTTGCAGCCCCCAGGCTCACCTCCCCGCACCTGGCACTGGGTGACTGCGCATGTCATCACCCGTTACGCACCTGGCCTGCAGGGGGCACTGGCCGCAGTCTGGGGGGGGGGGGGTGTTAGCACTTGAACCCGGACCGAGGGAGGAGAGGGGAGAGGGCGTTGACCCACACCTGCAGCTCAGGGACACGCGGCACGAAGGAGCACTTCTTTGGTGTTTTAAAACATTCCAGGCCCCCAGTGCTGCTCAGAGGCCTGAGGGCCGGGGTCGTGCTGGGCTCACGACTTTCTTCCCGTGTGGGGCGGGGGCAGCCCGGGACCCACCCGGGGGTCCGGCAGCCTCGGGGCTGTCCAGGCAGCACCAGGCAGGTGACAGCGCCCCTGGGGGGGGTGCGGCAGGGCATGGGGCGGGCACCGTCTGTGGTGGGCTCTGGCTGAGAGGGGGAGACCCTCAGGCCCGTGGGGCCCCTGCGACTCAGGGACCCTCCCCGGAATCTGCTCCTGCTGCAGAAGTTCCCGGCTGTCGGGGACCCGGGGCCACCCCGGAACCCACAGTCTCCTCTGCGGCCCGTGTGGACCGGGTGTGGGCGCCCTTTGCCCTTGGGAAGTGGATTTCTACCTGCACTGACCAGGTCAGCGGGCTCAGAGGTCCAAGGGGTGGGGCGGCCACCATGGTCCACTCGGGGGGGCCCTGGGGAGCCCAGGTCTCAGGGGAGCTCTCCCGGGACCCGGGTCCCTCGGCCCCTGGGGGTGGGTGCAGGAGGAGCTCCTGGTCTTCACCGCTGGGGACACGGGTGCCTGCGGGCACCCTGGGCTGGGTCAGGGGGACCAGCGCCCCGTGCCACGAGCGGCCCGTGGACACCGGCAGCGACTGGACGTTTTCTCCCGAGAGGACGGATCTGATTTCCCCTGAGGTCTGAGCTCTAAACCCGGGAGGAGACGGAGCACGGCCAGGAGGTGTTTGAGGGACACCCACGGCCGCCAGCCGCCTCTGAGGGTCGAGTCGTTCCCCGCTCTGACCGGGACATTCGGGAACAGTGGCAAAATCAAAAGCAGGCCACAGGGACACGGGGCCCGTGGGACAGGGATGGGCAGAGACAAGAGTCGAGACGTGGGCGCAGAGACCGGGCAGGGTGGGGTGGAGGCGGGAGAGGCGGGCGTGCCTGTCTCCGGCTGCCACATCTGGGCAGGGCGGCCAGAGGCGTGGCTGGGGCGGGGTCCAGCTGCCCCCCGACGGGAGGGCCACCAGCTCCTTCCCAAGGTGCCGTGTCTGGGCGGCTTCTCTCCCCGGTTCCCTCCTTAGCGCGGAAGACTTAGATGGACAGAGACAGACACCGAGCTGGCCGGTCCAGGGGCAGGACATCAAGGAGGAAGGAGGCCACGACGGGGCCACAGCGGGGGCGAAACCAGGAGGCCTGACTCCTGGGTCACTCGGGGAAGCTCCAGGGTCAGTGCCGGAGGTCGCCGGGATCCCGTCTCCCGACAGGGGTGTGGACAGAGGGTGCAGACGCAGCAGTGTGGACGCCACGGGGCGAAGGTCACTCTAGCTCCTGACCTGGGTGCCCGTCACCCCTGGGCATCCAGCCCTTTGCTTCGAGGAAGTTGGGGGGGGTCCCGCCCACGTCTGAGCAGAATGTGGGGGGTGCGGCCCCGCATGTCTGGACGGGGGAAGCTCCCAGAGTGGGGGTCTGCGCCAGGCCTGCTGGGCCGAGCCCCAAGTCCCAGAGCATCCCTGCCACCTGCCACCACGCGGCCGTACCCGCCGGCCTGGCACGCGCCTTCCCCAACGGCCGGCAGGTGCTCTGCTCGTCACCTGGCAGGCCTTTTGCCTGTCACTTGGTGGGAATTTACCTGACACCGGGCAGGCGTCACACTGTCACCTGCTGAGGCTCATCTGGCTGGGTGAACGTTCTGCCTGAAAGCAGGCGGCATCTCACGTGTCCCCTTGCCTTATTCTACCTGCCACCTGCTTAGTCTCTAACTGTCACCTGGAGGCACTTCGTCTGGCAGTTTTGTCACCCAGCAGGCGTTTTGTCTGTCACGACTGGGTGTTTCACCATCGCTGCCGGTATTCAACCTGTCACCTGGCAGGCGTTTGGCCTGTCATTCCGTTGGAATTCTACCTGTCACCATCAGGCATTTGACCTGTCACTCTGATGGAACTCTACCTGTCATCTGGAGGGCCTGTCACCTGTCACCTGGTGGGCATTTCGCCTGTCACCTGGTGGATACTCCACCTGCGACCTGTCCTTGCTCAGGACCCAGGTCTAGGAAGTGGCCCTTGGGGCTGGCCCTGAAGCTGGGACCCGTGCCCGATGTGGGCTGAAGGGAGAGCACCCTCCGCCTCCCGCCCAGCCCTGCCCTGTCCAGAGCCCCTGGTCCCGCGTGAGTCTGGCTGCACCCTCTCTTCTGGGGCTCCCACTGCCCTGGGCTGAGCCCAGACTGGTGGACGTCACCTGTCCTCTTGCCCCCCACCCAACTGTCCACCACACTCTGGCCCTGCAGCAAACACCCCCTCAGGTCCTCCATCCCCGACCATGCAGGAATCTGAGCCCTGAGGCAGCCTGGCCACTTCGTGCCCTAGTGCAGTGTCCACTCCCAGGGCACAGGAGGGCCAAAGGGGCGGGTCTTTCTCTGGGAGCTCCCCCTGGCTCTGCCCAAGGTCCTCTGCCGCCCCCTCCCTGCTTGGGCACCAACGCTGTGACAGAGGTACTGGGCAGCCTCAGGGCGGGACTTCCTGTGAGAAGTTCCGGCAGTTTCCAGAGCAACGCGCCGTCCATCCCCCCATCGGTGGAGTCCACTTGACCGGGCTTCCTGACCTTGCCGCAGACACAGTATTAGTGACCCTGACTCCCCGCTCACCGCCGGGTCCCCTGTGTAAGTGCGTGATCAGGGCTAAGCCTGGTCTCACCCCTGGGCGTGGGCTTGTCCCCAGAGGAAAGAGGGCCTCGGGGCACCCCCCGACCCCTGTGCAGACTCCCGAGCAGGGTGAGTTGGAACCGCATCTCTGGCTGTCTACAGGAGCAGCGCCCCTTCCCTGCGCGGCTCCACAGTGCCCAGAACTGGGCGATCCCGGCTGGTCACTGCAGGGATTCCAAGTGTCCACTGTCAGCCACAGACACAGCCTCACTGGTGCCTGGCAGGGCCCAAGGGTGTCGCCCACCGG
This sequence comes from Sorex fumeus, assembly GCF_029834395.1. Lineage (NCBI taxonomy): Eukaryota > Metazoa > Chordata > Mammalia > Eulipotyphla > Soricidae > Sorex > Sorex fumeus. Next base: position 2,283,504 of record NW_026606199.1, on the reverse strand, counting down.
GGTCTGACCCGCTTCATACGCCAGCCCTCCACACACAGTGAGCACACGGGCACCCACCCACCTCGGCCCGACACACAGCCGGACCAGGGACTGTGGTGCCATGCATGCCACAGACTGACCGGGGAGGGTCAGAACCTGGGAGGGCGGCGGGGCAGTGCACATGGTCAGAAGAGCTCCCAATAGGGTCCCAGCTCATTCACTCATTCTCTCATTCTCTCATTCATTCATTCATTCACACCATCTACTCACTCTATCATTCACTGAATCATACGCTCACCCATTCACAGTTTCTCTCACTCACTCACTCACCCCATCACTCACTCCCACTGACCCAGTGTCTCGGCCACTCTCTCACTCAGGCTCCCTCTGACTCGTATCCATTCATTTATTCATTAATGGACCCATTCACTCATTCATTGACTCGCCGTTCATTGACTCGCTCATGGTTTCAATTTGCTAATTTGCTGACCAAAATAAAGAGAGCAGCACCCTTGGGTGTGCCTCTCAAAGGTGTCCTCTGCTCACCGGGAGCATCCCTGTGGGATGTTTCCCAGCCAGCTCTGCCCGTCAGGCTGACATCTTTCGAAGTCCCGTCCCTGCCCATCACCAGACCTGAGTGCACTCAGAGAAGGGGCTCTCCCAGCCTGCCCTGAGAAGGACCGTGTGTGTCCTCGTCTCCGCCACTCACCAGGGGCTCAGCTCGACCCCGGGTAGGTGGGACACAGTCCCTCGCACCTTGGCACCTGCGCACAGCGCTGCTCCCACCGGGAAGGCTGGCCCGGTGAGTCAGGTGGCTTGAGGGTAACCGACTCCTTATTGATGCTCTGTTGGTAAACTGCAATCAACACCACGTAATTATGGGAAATTAGAACAGCCGTGTAGCAGTAAAGCAAAAAAGATGCCCTTCGGGAATATTAATAGACACTCTTCTCTTGAACAGAAAATTCACACCAATTTCCGAAAACGGCGTGCTCTCACGTGGGGAGACGCCACGGCACTGATGGATGTTGGAGGGGCACTGATCTCGGCGCAGCCGGGCGCCAGGCATGAGACACGCCATTTCTTCACCAGCAGACATCCACGGCACGTCCTAGGGCCCATCAGAGGCAGAAGCAGCGGTTCTGCCCGCAACGCTGGACAGAGACGCGTTCTCAGTGATTCTTCCCTGCCCAGGGAAGCCGGGGGCAGCGTGGGCTGGTGTCTGGGTTAGGGCTGGCAACAAGCACAGGAAGTTGATGTGCCTCATGGATTCCGGGGATAGTCTGCCTTTGGGGATAGTCTGGGGCAGACACGGAGCCCACCCCTGCCTGTGGACTGCGTGGAGATCCTGCGGCCAGCACCGGGCAGTGGGAGATGCCAACAGGGCATCGCGGTCCTGCGTGCGTGCGTGCGTGTGTATGGGGATGTTTGCGGGGTTTCTGCAAAGCCAGGGTGGGACTCTCAGGGCCTGTCCGCGCCCCTCATCCCAGGACCGCCTTGGCCCTCAGGGGACAGCGGGAGGACTTGGGATCAGTGGCCGGGTGGCCGCCGCTGGGATCTCGGGCCCCGGGTGGAGCCTGTCCAGGAGATGCTGGACCCTGGCGGGGCGCCTTCACGGGAAGGCAGGCAGGACCCACAGCTGGGCTCCAGCTCAAGGGACCCCCACAGCGCTCACACACAAAGGGAACCTGGCGTTAGGAGGGAGCCCAGAGGAGGGAGGGCACAGGTGCCCAAGAAGGGGGTCTCGAAGCAGGACACTGGGGCGGGACGGCGTGTGCTGGGGGCAGTCGTGCGCATGTGTCCGAGGAACCTCTCCAGCCCCGCCGGTGACCAGCAGGTGGCGCTGCAGGGACGCCCCAGTCACTGCCTTTGCACCCGCTGGCCCTGGGTCACATCACAGTCCCTCGTGTGCACCCCTGCCCCTCGCCAGGGGACCCCCAGGATGTGGTACTCGCACTCACGCTCACCCCCAAGGCCGGCTCCCTCAAGGTCGGAGGCAGCGTGTGTGACCCTGCAGCTCTGGATGGCTGATTAGGAGCCAGTGGGCACATCCATCTGAAACACCCCCTTCACCCCTGCCGCCCAGCCTGGGGTGAGTCTCACCCCTGCCCAGGCTGGGTCTTAGCCCTGCTCAGTGTGGGGTCTCACCCTTGCCCAGCCTTGGCCTCACCCCTGCCCGGCCTGGGGGTCTCACAGCCCGACGCTGTCTCTCCAGCCCGACAGAGAAACAGCAGCGGGGGTGCGGGCACCGGGCTCTCTGCCCACGGCAGCTTCTCCCGAGAGCGGCCCGCACGGGATGCCAGGCGCATTCCACAGCCCGCTGCGGAGGTGCGCCCAGGCAGAAAGTCACCCAGACGGGAGTTTCTCACGTGCTCACGACACGCCTTCGATACACCGGACAACAACAACAGCAAGGTTGAAAGTTCCAATGTCGAGGCAGAGACCCGGCGAGGGGGAGGAAGAGAGAGGATGGAGGAGGGAGAAGGTGGAGAAGTAGGGAGAGGGGGAGGAGAGGAGAGGGGGAGGGGGCATGAGGGAGGAGGAAGAGGATGTGGGGGAGGAGGAGAGGGAGGAGGAGGAGGGGGGAAGGAGGGAAGAGGAGGCAGAGCAAGGCCAGGGTGACAAGGAGGGGTGGGGTGCGTGAGTGGAGGCGGGGCTGGACGGGGGAGGCCGCCGAGAACCCCTCCCACCATGGACTTGGGGAGGGAGTGGCGGCCCCCGGCCACACCAGTCCAACTCTGGCCACTGGCCCTGTCCATGGTCTGCACTGCTGGGACAGTGGCCGAGGCAGGGGAGGCCGCGGAGGGGTAGAACCGGCCTCTGCCTTCAGCGCCAGGGCCTGCCGGGGCCCCTCCATGCAGGCTCACTGGCGCCTCCTGCTGGCCACTGTCCGGGGCAAGCGGGACGGGACCTGCCCCCATCCCAGCCCCCTACAGTGGGGGGTGTTGGGGAACTCTGAGAGCCTGGGCCGGCTGCCTCTGTCCCCCAGAAGCGCCCACCTGGCTTGCGGGCTTCGGGGACAGAGCTGGCATCTCGGAGACGGGCAGGTCTCGAACTCGCCACCTGACTTACAGGTCTGGGGGCTGGAGCAGGTCTCGGCCTCCATGGACAGGGAGCCGGTCCCGTGAGGGTTTGACACGCCCCTCTGGGAAACAGCTTTCAACTGGGTCCATGCCTGGCACTGTGGGCCCACTCCTGGGAGGGGGGTCCGGCCTGGCTGCAGGGGGCCCCATTTGTACCCCAAGATGCGAAAAGCATGCGTGGTGACCTGAGCGGACACTGAACGTCCAGTGGTGCCCACTGACTCCGGTTGTGCCAGAGGAATAGGGTCTGCGTCACGTGACCAGCTGGGCTGGGGCCGTCTGTCGGGGAGGGCGCTGGCCGTGTCCTGCCCCCGGAGCGCAAGGCCATAGACGCAGAGGGCCAGGCGTGGGGTCTGCTCAGGGGGTTGTCCCTGCAGGACGCCGACAGGGCAGCTTCACGGTCACTCGTGCCCTCTGACCGGAGCTGACCCTGGACTCTGAGCGTGTTCTCAGGGATGAGAGCGGGAGACGCCCAAAAGGGCCCCGGGGCCAGAAGGGGGGGAAGAGGGGCTGCGGATGGACCTGCTGACGGGGACAGAGCATGGAGCTGGCCACAGTCACGTCTGTCCACATGCAGGAGGGAGACGCGCCCCCATGCAGGGCCAGAACCCAAACGCCCCCTTGCCTCGTCCAACACGTCACTGGCCCCTTAGTGCGTCCTTAGGGGAATTACGGGGACCCAAGTCTCCCCAGACCTGAGGTGTCCCACCAAACTGGGGGGGGGAACCCAAGGAGGTGGGGGCTGACATGCTGGTGGCCTTGGGGGTCTTGCATCCCACACTGAGAGGCTGCGGCTGGCCAGTGCCACCATAGTGACCATGCAGGGTGTCCGCCTTAGACCCCCCTTTGACACGTGCCCGGGGCTGAAGGGGGGTGTGCAGAAGGGGTGTGGGGAGAGAGCGCTGGACCCCAGCACCACCCAGTGTGGCCCAGAGCCCTGGCGCCACAGAACTGCATCCCGGGCCGAGCCCTGAGCCACGGGCCTGCTCGTCGAGGATCGCTGGGGTGGCAGCGACAGACGGGTGGAATCAAGACCAACGTCGCAGGCCTGTAAATTCACCGTGCTAGTGGTTTTCCATTTATTTGTTTATTTATTTTTGCTTTTTGGGTCACACCCGGCAATGCACGGGGGTTACTCCTGGCTCTGCGCTCAGGAATTACCCCTGGCAGTGCTCAGGGGACCCTATGGGGTGCTGGGAATCGAACCCGGGTTGGCCGCGTGCAAGGCAAACGCCCTCCCTGCTGTGCTATCTCTCCGGCCCCATATTTTTATTGTTTCACTTTTTTAACCAAAATTTTACTGCCTCGTTGCGGGTTTCCCCACGCCACAGGTACCCGGGCATGGAGTGTCCCTCTCGGGGTGACCCAACGGTCCTCACAGCAGGCGGGCAGCCAGTGACCAGGCCACCCTCCTCTGTACCCTCCCCTCCAGGAACCATCTATTCTTGCAGATATTTTGGTTGCGATTTTGGCTTTCTGGGTTATCTGCATTCCACGCGTGAGGGCATCTGGGCAGAGCTTTTCCAGGGGGCTGACGTCCTAAATGCCCCAGAAGAGACTTGAACGTCTGTTTCCCACAGCCCGGCTGGCTCTGGGCTGCTTCCGGGGAAGAGGCGCGACCAGGGTCAGTGTGGTCAGGAGAACGCCAGAGGAGCGGCAGCATCCCCGCCGGGACAGGAGCGAGGCTGCGCCCCACGGGTCAGCGGGGGGAGGGCAGGGCCACCTCTGGGCGGGGACGTGTCTCCCTGCCACTCCTAGGAGGCACGAGGCAAAGGCAGGCCCGGGTGCGGCTCTGCCTTCCGGGGAGAAACAGTGCTCACTCTCGGCCGTCACCAGCCCCTCCCTGCCTGCAGAAAGGGCTCCCTGGTGGCGCACCTCGTGCCGTGCAGAGCCAGGGGCTCGGAGACATGCACGCACACGTACACACACGCACACACACATGTATGCACACACATGCACATACATGTATCCACACACGAACACACACGCACACACACATGGATGCACACACATGGATGCTCACACATGCACACACAGACACATGGACACACACAGACACACACACGCACACACACTCATACATATGTATGCACACCCATGCACACAGACACACAAGGACACAGACACACATACACACATACATGCACATGCACACACACGTGCACACACACATACACACAAACACACACGCACACGTGCACACATGCACACACCACAGGCACAGCATACATAGCATACCCCATACTCACATGCACAAACACATGCATACAGTACACTCCTGTGCACACACACACACACACAACATGTGTGCAGACACACATGCACCCACAGGGACCCAAGAACAGACTCACGCACACGCACACACACACAGGGTCCTCTCTGCCACGACTGCAGCCGACGGAGACCCCTGCCCTTAGAGATGAACACGACGCAGTCCCCCCTCACCCCCGGGGGATGGTGGAACGTTCTGTCTGTGCCAACAAAACAACCACTCCACCTTGAGATGGGGATGTGACAGGAGGTTCTGGGTGGGCGACGCTTCCAGGAGACCCTCAAGGCTGGGTACCAGCACAGCAGCGGGACCCCGTGCAACACGGGGGTACAAGTGTGCCTGCCCGTGGGGTCCTCCCAAGGCTGGGGTGGGTCTGCCCGCGCTGCTCCTCCCGGGACAGCAGAGATAGTGTGTCCCCACATCCAGCCTGCGGGCAGTCCCCACGGGACTCTGCATTGTCCTGTGACACGGGGCTGCTGAGAGTGGAGTATTGGTAGGAGGCTACAGAAGCTTCACTCTTCACTGCGAGCCATGCCGGCCAGATGCACCAAAAACAACTCTCCTGTGAGTGGCCGAGTCTGGCAGCCACAGAACCCCTCGGCAGCTCAGTCATCGGAGCATCGCACAAACCTGCAGTTCCCTGAAAACCTCTGCCTTTCTATCAGGGTCTCTGCAGTTCCCTAAAGCCTCTGCCTTTCCATCGGGGTCACTGCAGTTCCCTGAGAGCCTCTGCCTTCCCATCGAGGTTGCTGCAATTCCCTGAAAGCCTTCTGCCTTTCCATTAGGGTCTCTGCAGTTCCCTGAAAGCCTCTGCTTTTCCATCAGAGTTGATGCAGTTCCCTAAAGTTTCTTCCTTTCCATCGGGGTCTCTGCAGTTCCCTAAAGCCTCTGCCTTTCCATCAGGGTTGCTGCAGTTCCCTAAAGCCTTGCCTTTCCATCAGGGTCGCTGCAGTTCCATAAAGCCTCTCCCTTTCCATCAGGGTTGCTGCAGTTCCCTAAAGCCTCTGCCTTTCCATCAGGGTCGCTGCAGCCACAGCAGCAGGGAAAGAGGGCGACCTCTCGCCCCTGTTAAAGGGGCGATGCCTGACAGGTGTCCTGGGTGCGGGCCGAGTCCGGGTGCTCTGAGGGGTGTCGGGAAGGGGAAGGCCATGCCTGCTGCACTTCACACCTGTCTCCGCTCAAGTGAGAGACCGAGATCGCTTCTTAGATACTGCAACCTCACAGGAGCGTGACTCAGCGGAACCGCCCACCCGCGGGATGTGGCACGGCGCACACATGAAGTGGAGAGACGCATGTCACCTGGACGGAGCCGGTGCCGGGACACGCGCCTGAGGGCTCTAATGCTACTCAAAATGCGTTTTTCCCGCCACCCAAGCCAGAGACCACAAGCGCCTCCTGGACCCCTCCCCACGGCTGCCTGCTCTGTCCACGGAGACCCACAGCAGCCTCGTGCCGACCGGCCTGCCAGACCCCATCCACGGCCCGAACATCGCGCCACTGCAGGTCTGGATGTTTCCGAGCAGGCAGGCAGGCGCCAGGGCACAGGGCCGTGTGGCTCTTGGCCACTCTCGAGCGGCCTGACCGCCAGGCGGCTGCGTCATCGGACGCCAGAGCCGAGCCCAAAGGGAAAAAGTGACGGATGACCTTGTCCATCTCCAGAGGGACAACAGGCAAAAACAGGGCCTGAGCGCACCGTGGGTGGGACATCGAGTCTCTGGTCAGTCAGGGAGCTGTGAGCACACGGGGGTCTGGGGCAGTGCAGCCTGGTGGGGACCGTCGCTGTCCAGCCACCCAGGAGGACCGTGAGGCCCGGCCCACTCATGGGCACTCAGCTTCAGGGACCGACTTTCAACTGCAGCCCCTCGGGGGCGGGAGGCGGCAGGAAGGGGATTTTTAGGGGCCACCATGCCCGGCAGTGCGCAGGGCTGACTCCTGACGGGGCCCAGGGAATAGGAGGCGGGGGGGGGGGGCAACCGAGTTCAAGGCAGGCGCCCGCCCGCTGTGTGGTCACTCCGGCTCCAGGTCTGGGGAGTCGGTTAGAACCGCAGGAAACGGACCTGCCGCCTGGCCAGAGCGACTTCGGTGCCAAAAATACCAGAGCGCTTCCCCAAATAGGTCCTGAAGTCCAATCCCTTCTAGAGTTTTCCATGTTGGCCTTGGGAGCCGGCCCTGGAGGCTTGGGGACCGTCGTTCCCCGGGTGGGTGCAGCGAGCCCACGTCTCCTCCCTGCCTGGTGACCCGGCACATCTGGAGTCCAGCTCGGCCTCTGCTGGCCAAACCCCCCGCTCGGAGGCTGTGCAGACGCCGGGCACGTTTGCCTTTGCCGAAGCGGCGTGAGCTCCGTCCCGGGGACTGGCTCTTCCCACGAAGGACGATGCAGCTGCCGGTACTGTGGGCACTACCAGTGGACCAAGCCCTGGGCCGGGGGTGTGGGGTCCAGCCCGGAGCCTTCGCCTGTAAACATGTGTCTCAGCCCCTCCGCCCACCCTGGGCCCTGCCAGGGAAGCACCGTCCACCCGGGCCTGCCTCGGGCAGAGTGGCCGCTCTCCTCCTGCCCCTTCTCTCTCCTCCGGAGAAGGACCCGCAGAGGGACGCCACACCCTGGGAATGACCGCACAGAGCGAGCGGCCCGGCCAGCTGCGGCACGGGCGGGCAGGGGTGCAGGGACGGGCAGGCGGCGGCCACAGGGAGGGTGCGGTGCCAGGGACGGGCTGGCCGGCTCGGGCGACAGCTGCCGGCGACTCTGTCCGTCGCATTTGAGCCTTTTCTGAAGGTGCCGCTTCCTGCTCACTCAGGAACTCTGGAAGCCGCCACCCGCAGCCTCTCCAACGCTCCCGCCAGTGGTCACTCCTGACGGTGATGCAGCTGCCACCGGTTGCCATGGCGGCCAAACGGCACGCGTGTCCCCTGAGGTCCTGCCACACGCCGACACCAGGCCGCGATGCCCGGCTGCAGGCTCAGGACGCGGGCCCTGAAGAGGCCCCGCGAGGCCCCCGGCCCGCCTCACCGCAGCCCAGGGAACAGCCCCCGCCGGCCGCACCCCGCGTCTCAGGCTCGGGAAGCGTCTCTGCTCCCCCATCCCCGGGGCTGTGTCCCGCGTCACCCACGGGGCGCGGACGGCTCCTTGCTTCGCTGTGATGCCCAGTCCGGCCACCTGCACCGAGGGTGGACGCTTGTATCGTGTGCGCGTCGTAGTTAAGGCCTGTTCAACCCGGGGGCCTCTGTGGGGTCCGGCTTGAACCAGAAACACACCCAACGACCTCAGCCTGCGACTCAAGGCCACGGGCACTGGGTTCCGCCTCGCCTGGAGCCGGGCTCGGGGAGGTTGGCGCGTTCGCAGCCCCTGCAATCGAGTCCCTGGGGGTGACAGGGGTTCCTTGGCCCCCTTGAAGCCTGCACAGCGCTTGCATGAACACGCGGGGCTCGGCTGCGGTGCTGGGTGGGGGGGGCAGTTCTGGCTGCAAAAGGGTTTCCCGGGAGTCAGGGAGGGCTCCCAGCACAGTGCTCCACTCAGGAGGGGCGAGCTGACCTGCTCGGGCTCAGCGGCTGCGTCTCAGAAAGCTGGGGGCGACCGAAGGCGGGTTCCTGGGAAAGGCAAGCCCATGCCGCTGACACTCAGCCAATCACTGCTCTGGGATGCTCAGGTACCACCGGCAGGCCCTGGCTCTGCTCGGAGCTCCCTCCCTCTCTCTCCCTCCATCTTCCTCTCTCCTCTCTTCCTCTCTCCCTCTCTCTCTTTCTCCTTCTCTCTCTCCCTCTCTCTCTCCCTCTCCCTCTCTCTTCCTCTCCCTCCCTCTCCCTCTCTCTATTCCTTTTTCCTTCTCTCTCCTCTCTTTCTCTCCCTCTTCTTCTCTCACTTCCTCTCTCTCCCTCTCCTCTCTCCCCTCCCCCTCTTTCCCTCTTTCTCTCCCGCCGTCCTTCTCTCTCTCCCTCCCTCCCTCTCTCTCCTCTCTCCCTCTCTCTCTTTCTCCCTCTCTTTCTCCTTCTCTCTCTCCCTCTCTCTCCCTCTCCCTCTCTTCCTCTCTCCCTTTATCTCCCTCTTCCTCTCTCTCCCTCTCCCTCTCTCTCTATTCCTTTCTCCTTCTCTCTCTCCTCTCTTTCTCTCCCTCTTCTCTCACTTCCTCTCTCTTCCTCTCTCCCTCCCTCTCCCTCTCCTCTCTCTCCTCCCCCTCTCTCCCGCCGTCCTTCTCTCTCTCTCTTTCTCCTTCTCTCTCTCCTCTCTTTCTCTCCCTCTTCTCTCACTTCCTCTCTCTTCCTCTCTCCCTCCCTCTCTCTCTCCTCTCTCTCCTCCCCCTCTTTCCCTCTCTCTCTCTCTCTCTCTCTCTCTCTCTCTCTCTCTCTCTCTGTTTTTGCCCGCCACTGTGAAGCCCGGCCAGGCTCGACGCTGAGAAGGTTTGTTGTTTTTAGGAGCAGAGAAACGTCTCCGCACGGGAAGGAATGCTGAGGGGGCAGTGGCTGGCGGCGACTGAACAGACACGCTTCTCACAACACCCACTCCTCCGCCGAGGAGCTGGTGACATTTGCAGCGAGTCCCAGCCCCCGGGACCCAGAGCAGAGCCTGCTTTTGTGAGGGCAAGTGTGCAGGGCTGGGGGCTGCAGGGCCGCCCTCGCACCCCTCCCCTGCGGGAAAGAAGAGTTTCCTGCAGAGCACACGCAGTGACCGGAGAGCGGTGCGTGGACCCGTGGGTCCTGACGCCTCCCCAGACGGACCCGACCGGCCCCACACTGAATTCACGGACACGGGTTCCATTGCCTGGACAGCCCGGCCCTCGCTGAGCCCGTGGGTGCGGCTCCCCGCCGGATGCATTCACTTGGTTCCAGGCCGAATCCTGACAGGTTCAGTCACTGCACCGGGATGCGGAGGTGCTTGCATGGGGCCTGTCCGTCAGGACACTGAGAATATGATGCGCTTTAATCTCGGGTCAGCGTGAGGCAGGGAACACAAGCCCCCCTCCTGCCCCTGGCACTTGCGAACCTCTGGATCGGCACACGAGGGGCGGCCTGGCTGCCTGGCGCTGTGGGGAAAACAGGCAAAGTTCCACGTTGCCAAGGAACAGAAGCTGGAGGTGGGGGGGGGGGACTCGGGGAAGCGCCTCCCACTCAGCAACCGGCGTCACTCACTGCTCGGGCCACGTGCGAGGGGGGCACGGGCTGCCACCGTGCCAGGGCAAAGTGCACGGCCTCAGCTCCCGGCAACGGGAGGACCACGGCAGGCACTTCCCCGAGCAACCGCGTTCCCCCCTCAGGCTGCCCGTGGAGATCGGGGCCGGCCCAAAGGAGGCTGCTGGCATCATGCTCCAGTTAGAAACAGGCGTCAGGGTCCTCAGGGGCTAGAAACAGGCATAGGGGCCCTCAGGGTCTAAAAACGGGTGTCAGGACCCTCAGGGATCTGAAACAGGCGTCAGGGCACTCAGGGGTCGAGAAACAGGTGACAGGGGCCCTCAGGAGTCTAGAAACAGGCGTCAGGGCCCTCAGGGGTTGTTTCAATGTGTGTTTCAATGTGTGTGTGTGTGTGTGTGTGTGTGTGAGAGAGAGAGAGAGAGAGAGAGTTGTTTGGTATGGACATGGTACATGTTTGGGTGTGTAAGTTTACAGGGGTGCATAATGTGTGTGTATGTGGGTTGTGTGTCTGTGGGGTGTGTGGGATGTGTGAGAGTACAGGATGTGTATGGGGTGGGTATCTCTGTAGTGTCTGTGAGAGTACGGGGTGTGTGTGTGTGTGTGTGTGTGTGTGAAAGTGTACGGGGTTTGTGAGGTGTGTGGAGTGTGTGGGGATGACAGGCAGAGAGGCCCCCTGGGACTCTGCCTCGAACCCTCCGTCCGTGCGGTGGCCCTCCCCTGCAGCGCGGCCCGGCTCCTCCCACAGGGCGACGGGGGGGGGGGGGCGTCTCTCGTGGCATTTATCCAGTGCCCGGAGCTCTCAGCGGCCCCCAGAGCCCACAGCTGTGTGATTCTGGGTCCTGCACCCTGAGCCTGAGAACCGAGGAGGCACCAGACGGGAGTGGGTGACGCAGGAGCCTTGGACGCCTGTGGCCCGTCTGCGGTGGGGCAGCCCTGGCTGCAGGCCCTGTCCAGCACGCCTGCGCTCTGGACCGAGCTCTGGGGGGGGGGGGGGGCTGCGTGGTGAGTCCCCGGCCTGTCCCCTGGCCTGCCTGTCCCACTCGTGTGTCCAGGCCTCTCGGGACACCCCCGCCCTGAGCGCCCCCACAGGTCCTGACAGACGCAACCCACGCCTGCTGAATGCCACCCTCAGGGGCAGGGCCAGGGCACAGCCACCCCCTGCCTCCGCCTGGCCGGACGCTGCCCCCCCCGCGGCCATCCTCCAGCCTCCCACGACACTGGACGTTTCCACACACAGGAAACAGGTTCTTGTGAGTTGCGTGAGGGCGTTCGAGCCCAGGGGAACTGTGGGGCTTCCCTCGGAGACGAGAGTCCGGTAGGAATCACCCAGATGTGACGACGGCAGAGCCCTCTGCACACCCCAGCCCACCCCAGCCTGGTTGCACGAGCCCTGCCTGGTGGGTGCCCACACCTCTGGGCAAGCAGGGCCGCGGGCCCGAGCTGGGGGCCAGAGAGTGGCCAGCACTGACTTCCTGCGGGCACCCGCCTCAAGAGGAGGGCTGTGGGTGCTGGTGTGGGCTCCGGGTCCTGGTCCAGACCCTGACCCGGACCCTGACCCAGACCTGGACCCTGACCCGGACTCTGACCTGGACCCTGACCCTGACCTTGACCCGGACCCAGACCCGGACCCTGACCCTGACCGGACCCTGACCCAGACCCTGACCCTGACCGGGGTCCTCACCCAATCCTGGTACCCAGCCTCAGTCCAGCCCTCAGAGCTGCGGGGTGTCTCCTGCATATACACATTGGGGAGTGGCAGTGCCCGCACCCAGGGCCAGGTCCCCCATACAGCTGGAGGAGGCCCCAGCCAGGGTCTAGGGGCCAGTTCACGCAGAGCCTGGGTTCAAGAGAAAGCACAGTGGTTAGCGCACATGTCTGCACGTGCCTGACCCACATGGTTCCCGGTCATCCTGGGGGGCAGCCCCAAGGCCCCAAGGTCCCCTGGGGTGTCCGGGCTCCCTGGCACCACAGCCCAAGCATCACCCCCCTCAGACCCTCTCCCTCCTTCTCTCTGAGAACTGCAGGGAGGGGGTCCAACCGGGAGAGCCCACCCGAGTCCTGGAGGGACGCCAGCCCAGATGCCAGGTGCTAGTCACTGCTCCAGCACTGTTACCCCAAGAGCCTGGGAACAGCCAGTCCAGACCTCACAGTGCCTGGCGCAGGCCCAGAACTCAGCCCGTCCCTGTGTTGCCCTCTGCCCGCACCCCGGCTTTTCAGCGAACGCCGTGGACAGGAGGGGGCAGGGGCAGGAGGGAGGCTGGGTCCAGCAGGGCCTGGGGTCTCACGTGGCCAGGCAGAAGAGTGCTAGGTGCTTGGGGCGCCCCGTTCATGTGCAAAGAAGAAGGAGCCGAGATGCCCCCGCAGGAGCGGCTGACTCCAGGCTCGGGGGCCACCAACCTCCCACGTGACTCCCACGTGCCACGGATTTGTCGCAACACGAAAAACATGTTTGAGAAAGACCATGCGGGTTCCAAAGATGCTTTTGCAGACACGGCAGGTCGGGGTGCCCAGGAGCCCAGGAGACGGTGGCCCTTGGGATGATGGCCCGGGAGAGGCTTCAGGACACAGCCGAGTCCCTTCCCAGCCCCGATCACTCAGATTCTATCAAAAACATTTTTTTTTAAAGGAAGCATGACTTCATCCTCAGCAAACCAGGAAGAAAACATCCCTCGATGGGCAGTGAATCACTCATTAAAAATTAAATAAATCCACCCACAACAGGAACAGCAGGACAGAAATTTGGTTTTGGCTCTGCGTGGGGAAGCAGCCGGGCTCAGAGACGCCCCTGGGGCTACGCCTCGGGGCTGTCCCGGCTCACGTCCGGCCAGAACCCGATCCCCCCCAGGGCGGCACTGGCGTCCAGGGCTTGGGGGAGCAGCTGCCCTGTCCTGGCTTCAGACCAGCCCAGAACAGACCTCGGCGGGGAGAGCCCCAGAGAGTTGACTATGTCACTGTGTTTCTGCTCAAGTTTCCAAGCCGAGTCCCACAGGCTATGGTCCGAGGGTCCCATCGAGGCCACAATGAGGCAACAGGGGCCTGTGGGCATGGAGGAGGGTGTCCAGCGTGCCGGACGCCCGGGTGGACGAGGGCCACACGGAGCCAGGCAGTCGCCTCTGCTGAAGAGGCAGCTGGGGGCCTCACTCTGGGGGACCCCAACGTCTTTCTGAGACTGACCTTCCGGGTCCGTGGAGGGTCTTTCTGAGAGCCAGGCCCGAGGGGCAGCCCCACACCCCAGAGCTCTGCACCTTTCGGCTTCTGTAACACAGAGCCTGTGGCGGGCACCCCCATTCCGCTCTCTGGAAGGGAATTCGATGCCTGCAGGAAGCTACAACAGGCGGGCGGCAGCATCCAACTGCCCGCTGCTGCCCGGACCCCGACAACCGCGGAGGGGCAGAGCGTGGGAGGAAGCCTGGCCGGCGAGTGCGGGGAGATTAGAAACTGGCCCTGGCCAGCGGCTGGGCACAGGAAGCAGCGTGGAGCGAGGGCCCGGAGCCAGCCAAGGCTCATAAAATTGTTCCCGAATAGTCAGTCAGTCACCCAGCACAACCGCCGCTCGGGCCGGGCCGCGGCGCCCCAGGCCTCTCGCACGGAAACTGCCAAGTGCCATTTGCCTGTGTGGGTGTTTCCATTCCCGTTTGTTCGGGCAGGTCTGCCCAGCCCTTTGCTGGTAATGAAACAGAGCCGGCGGCCTGTGTGTGTGTGAGTGTGTGTGTGTGCGTGTGTGTGTGCATGCTTGCGTGCCTGTTTTAAATGCTCAGGAGTTACTCCTGGCTTTACATTCCCCCGTGTGTGTGTGTGCATGTGTGTGTGTGTGTCTGTCTGTCTGTTTTTGATGCTTAAAAATACTCCTGGCTTTACATTCCCCTGTGTGCGCGCATATGTGTGTGCATGTTTGCACAGGTGTGTGTGTATGTGTGTGTGTGTGTATGTGTGTGTGTTTGATGCTTAGGAGTTACTCCTGGCTCTACACTCCTCCTGGCATGCGTGTGCCGTGGGTGTGTGCATGTGTGCACACGTGTGTGTGTGTGCACAGGTATCTGTGTGTGTGTGTGTGTGTGTTTGATGCTTAGGAGTTACTCCTGGCTCTACACTCCTCCTGGCATGCGTGTGCCATGCGTGTGTGCATGTGTGCACACGTGTGTGTGTGCACAGGTATCTGTGTGTGTGTGTGTGTGTGTGTTTGATGCTTAGGAGTTACTCCTGGCTCTACACTCCTCCTGGCATGCGTGTGCCGTGCGTGTGTGCATGTGTGCACACGTGTGTGTGTGTGCACAGGTATCTGTGTGTGTGTGTGTGTGTGTTTGATGCTTAGGAGTTACTCCTGGCTCTACACTCCTCCTGGCATGCGTGTGCCATGCGTGTGTGCATGTGTGCACACGTGTGTGTGTGCACAGGTATCTGTGTGTGTGTGTGTGTGTGTGTTTGATGCTTAGGAGTTACTCCTGGCTCTACACTCCTCCTGGCATGCGTGTGCCATGCGTGTGTGCATGTGTGCACACGTGTGTGTGTGTGCACAGGTATCTGTGTGTGTGTGTGTGTGTTTGATGCTTAGGAGTTACTCCTGGCTCTACATTCCTCCTGGCATGCGTGTGCCGTGCGTGTGTACATGTGTGCACACGTGTGTGTGTGTGCACAGGTATCTGTGTGTGTGTGTGTGTGTTTGATGCTTAGGAGTTACTCCTGGCTCTACACTCCTCCTGGCATGCGTGTGCCGTGCGTGTGTGCATGTGTGCACACGTGTGTGTGTGCACAGGTATCTGTGTGTGTGTGTGTGTGTCTGTGTGTGTTTGATGCTCAGGGCTTCCAGATCCCGGCTCTGCACTCAGCAGACACTCCTGGCCATGCTCGGGGGACCAGATGGGCTGCCCGGGATGAAACCAGGGTTGGGTGGGCCAGGCTCCAGCACACGCCTCCCCCACCCCCCGCGGTGCTGTCTCCTGAGCCTCAGCTCCCCTCCCCCGCCCCCGTGGGTCTGAGCGCGGCCTCCCCCCGCTCCGGGAGAATCCCTTCCCTCCAAGCCTGCTTCCTCAGCACGTCGGGGGTCAGGGCAGACACAGCCCCGGCACACTCCAGACGTGGCAAAGCGCCCGTGTTCTGGGACAGGCACGGAGGGACCTGACAAAACAGGAAGTAGAGCGAGTCCTGTTTGTGTGAGGAATCACTTCCACCAACCGGCCCTAAAAAAACAATTTCTCAACAGCAGCAGCAGCAGCAGCAGCAGCAAGGTGACAAGGTGACCCTGGAGTTCAGCTACATGCGTGTTAATTATCAGGCACACACAGCGTCCGGGAGCCCACGCCCCACTGCTGCCCCCGAAGCCCAGTCTTACGAGAGTTGTTCAAGATCAGTGACATGCGCCCTCCTCCCGCCCCCCCACCCCCAGGCAGGTTCCATCCCAAGGCTCGGTCAGCAGCCCGCAGGTGGTTCCCGCTGTCCGGCGCGCGCACACACACACACACACACACACTTCTGCTGGGACCAGGCAGCAGCTCCAGGGCCCGTAGAGGCGGGTTCGGCTCAGCCAGGCCCCGGGGAGCCTCTTCCAAGGCTTCCAACTTTTACAACTCTATCTAGCAAGTTCCGTGCTGCAAGCATTCAGCTTTGGAACGTCACTTCGAAGGGCAGTTTTAGAACAGCTTGTGGGCCGCTGCCCCAGCTCTGCGGGGCAGGACCGTGTGGGCTCTGCCCTCCTCCTGGCTGACCCAGGCTCGTCCCTGCACCAAGGAATCTCTCTATCCATCACCTCCCCCCCCCACACACACACACACTCAACAGGCTCCTGCAAGTTCCTGTTCTCTGGCCCCCAGTGCGGGTGGCGCCACCCTTGGGGCCTGGTGGCTGGCGCGGCCATCTGCTTCCAAGTGCGAATCACCACAGAGCCTCCGGGAAAGCCCTGCACCCAGCCCGCCCGACCCCCAGCCCCCAGGAGCGCTCCCGGCCCCCTCCAGCCAGGGCTGGCGTCTGCCAAGAGGCTGCAGAGCACCCGGGGCTGAGTCTGAGGGTAAAAATAGCCCCAGCGGTGATCGTGGGGCTTCCGGCTGTGGGTTTCCCCCAAGCAGGGGACTGTGGTCCTGAGAAGTGAGACCCCTGAGGTCCTGGGAGACGCCCGCACGGCTCCTCCCCCCACCCTCCAGAGTGCCACTGGCCGAGCGGGGCCGGATTAAAAAGGCTTCCTGAGTCCTAAGTCCCAGATTTCCTGTCCAGGGCGGACAAAGTTGACTGCTGAGCTGGCCAAGAGCACCGGCAACGGGGGCTTCCTGCGTGCCTTCCCGGGCCTGGTTCCGAATGCGCAGGGACCCGAGAGGAAGCCACCAGACTCACTCTGGGGGCGGCCGTTACCTCGAGCGGCTGGGGAGCGGCAGAGGGGCACCATCCCGGCTGGGGCGGGTCCATCTCCCCAGGGTGAGAAAGGCTTTTCTAGAAGTCGGCTGTCCCGGCTGGGCTGCTGTGGGCTGCTGAGGCCTCGGGCGGGGGCCGGCTTCCGCCCCCCGCCCAGGAACTATGACTGAGCAGAGCCGAGGCCTCCCGTGACCGGCCGTGCCCTCGGGCTTGGCCTTTGGGCTTCTTGCTGGAACACGGAAAACTTCCCGGGAAGCTGCAGAAGGACCGAAGCGGGCGGACGCATCCGTCTGTCACCACCACACCCAGGCTCGCTTCCAACTTCCTGCCAGTGTCTCGTGGCAGCCTCTGGGACAGAACCTCAGGCTGAGAAGAACTCTCCTCACCGGTGGGGAGAGCCACGCAGAGAAAGCCACGGACCGCGGGTGGAGGGCAGGAGCCCCGGGGTCTGTCTGTCACTCCCAAGCCAGTGCCCTGGGGCTGTGCCGCCTCTTCCAGGGTCAGTCCCAGGACCAAGCGTGGCACTCTGGCGAGACAGGGGGCAGCCGCCTTCCCACACGGGAGGGCTCGGACCCGGCTCCAGTCGCCTGCACCCTGCACGCCGCACCAGGCTTCTCCCCGTTTCTGCAGAAGCGGGGGCCGCTGGGCGCAGAGGGGACCCCGCCTGGGAGCCGGGCACCACCGCAGCCATGGGCAGAAAGCGGGGCTGGAGCTCCCGCCCTGCCCTGGAGGACTCGGGCTACACCCCCATCCTCCACCCGATTCACAAACCTGCAGGCACTTGCGGGCAGGAGAGGGAGGAGAAAGCCCACACGCCTGAAACGGAGAGGGGGAGCCAGGCTGGGACGGACCCCTGTACCCGCTAGCAGCCCTGGCCGGGGCTTCCTCTCCTCCCCGGAGCAGGAACTGTGTACAGCGGGCAGCACCCTGGGGGGAGACCTTTCAGCCCGCCCCGGGGCTGGAGCAGGCAGTGAGGGTGGAACTCGGTGTCTTCCAATTCCTGATTCTCAGTTCCAGTGTCTCCCGTGGCGGGGTCCCTGGGGTCGAGCACCTCCGCAGGGGGACCCGCTCCTGTGTGGCGGTGGGGGGCATCGCTCCCGAACCCCCATCTAGGTCTCAGGGAAACACCCCAACGGGCAGAGCCCGGTCAGCACAGCTCGGCGAGGGGCCAAGCTTGTCAAGGGCCGGTGCTGCAGTGCTCGTCAGCAGGGACATGGGCGGGGTTGCGAGGAAAGGGACTCGTGCATCGGGGTCTGTCCCTGCTGGCCTGGGCGTGGACACCAGCACCCCACTGATGGCGGCCGGAGGGGTGCGGCCGAGGCCCAGACTCACGCTGTTCCCCCCTCCCCCGCCCCCGGACATGGAGCCACACCTGCAGGAGTGAGGACCCAGGGCAGGACGGGGCCCCGGGGACACGGCAGATGATCCCTGGGCCACCCCGGCCAGCGTCCCCCCCCAGATCCCCCGTCTCAGGGCCTCCCCCCCGTCCCACCCTGTCCTCACTGACCAGAAGCAACTTTCCAACACCGCAAGGGCGACACAACTTCCTGACTGTGGCGAGTCCTGTTCCAGAATTTCAGTGGAAATACTTATTAATAACCCGCTGTCTTCCCCCACCCCCAAACCAAGCTGACCGCATCCCCTGTCCCCACCGCGGGAGACGACGCCTCTCCACAGCCACCCACAGCAGCAGGACCCCGAGAGCGAGGCCGGACCAGGATGGGCCCTCCAAAGGCCAGAGAGCCCCGAAGGCCGGCGGCCCAGCCCAGCAGGTCACAGCTCCATTGTGTTTCGGGAGGGGGAGGCCTGGGCGGGGTCTGAGGTCCAAACGCTTCACCCCAGCACGGCACCATCTGCGGCTCTGATGAACCGGAACCTCCGTCCCGCCCCCACAACCACCATGACCTCTCACCCCATAACCATCATGACTTTTCACCCAGAACCATCATGACTTCTCACCCAGAACCGTTGTGACCTCTCACCCTGGAACTGTCATGATTTCTCAACCCAGAACCGCCATGACCTCGCATCTGGGCTCTGGGTGGGCAACACGGGATCGAGACCCATGGTGGCCAGGTCCCCAGCCCCTGCACATCATTCCAGGGACCCCAACGTGCTGAGGGGTTCAGGAGTCCACGTGGTTGAGCATCGAACACGCACCCCCTCAGCTCACTGGCCACTGACCAGCCCTCACCAAGGTCTCTTGGCCCCGTGGAACAACAGTTTGGAAACCACGCCACCCACGCCGACAGGCAGAGAGCAGACAACACGCATGGCCATGGCAGCCAGGACGCCCACTGCTGCCCAGCAGAATCCTCAGCTTTCCCTGGGGATGGACAGTCCAGGTAAGGCAAGTGAACCAGGTCACGCCCATATGCCCAGCTGGGACGTTTATGCCCACGAAGACGCGGGCCTGCCGGGGGGCAGGCGGGCAGAGGCACCCACCTCTGGCCTTCCAGGGCTCCCGGGGGCATTTCCAGGGCTGTGGCCACCAGTCAGAGCAGGTGGGCACAGACGGGCCTCCCCGCCTCATGCCTCCGCCAGGTTGAAGTTTGGACTCTGGACTCTCAGGGCCTTCAGAGAGCCGCAGCCCGGCCAAGGCAGCGGAACCAAAGGGCCGCGGGGCTGCTTCCCAGAACACGAGCAGACCAGGCCCAAGAGACCTCCCGAGGGCTACCCCGAGAAGCTCCGCTCCCCATGGCAGGTGCACGCGAGAGTCACGCCCACGAGGGACACGCCCATGCAAGACAGGTCCATGTGAGAGGCACGTCCCACCATGCTTCCAGCCCCGGGGGGGGGAGGGCAGGTGGAAGGAGGGTCCCAGCCAGCAGTGGGGGTGTCACAGCCGGGCCCGATTTTAAATGCAAACAATACCCCACAAAACACAAAAGCACCCGGCCCTGTAATAAAACGCTGTGAGCAGAGTGAGATCTGACGCTGAGAACACAGACTTCCAAAGAACAGCTGCCCATCTGGTCGCCCAGGCCCGGGTAACAATGCGTCTCTGACAGCCAAGCCCACGTGGCCACGTGGCTTTGTGTTGGTGGCCAGTTACAACGACACGAGGAAAGGGACGTTCGAGTCTGTACTCACCGAGGGAGAGCGAGGGCTATCGCCTGGAAGAGAAAGAGAAAAAAGGCGGGTTAGCCTGTGGACGGGCACGAGTGGCCGGTTCGGGTCACACGTCAGGGTGCCCGGGTGCAGGGTCCAGCCCCGAAGGGAGCCTCCCACCCTGGAGGGACGCGCGTGGGGGCTCCCGGCTGACGCTGCCTCAGGGTCCGAACATTTGTGTAGCCCGAGGTACGGTCTCCTGGGAGGTGCCCCCTGCACCCCTGCAGAGACAGCCTTGGGGGAGGGCTCGCCTATTATCCCCCCTCTGACTTGCTCAAACACAGAAGAACTGACATGGCCACGAGTGAAAAGGGGGCATCCGGCTGACTTATAGAGCGCTCCAGTCATCACCTATAGCTTCGTTCTAGAACATTCTCAGGATCCCGCCCAGAGGAAGCACCCAGAGCGCCCGGGTTGAAGAGCTTGCTGGCCTTCCAGGTGGCCCAGTTCAGTGCTGGCACCGCATGGTGTCTCCACGCCCAGAATCACGGGGAGGGGACTCTGGGCTTCCTGGCCAGCACTTGGAAGACCCCCTCCAAAAGGACATTATCTCACTAGTGCCCAGCTCCCCCCCAACACACACACCCCCAAACACCAATCTACTTCCTGCATGTGTGTTCCCACAGCACGCAGCCTCCGTGGCCACTGGCTTTCACTTAACGTATGTCTGAGGCTGCCTCGGACCCTTTCACGAGCCAATCACACCCGCTGGTATGGACAGGCCTCCTGGCCCCGCCCGCTCAGCTGACAGGCTGACCATTGTTCTGGGCCAGGGCAGGAGGGCTGACACCTGAGCCTCAGACGAGGCTCTCAGGTCTCGGAGCAGCTCGGAGCAGCTGCCTGGGTGGCCCGAGGCTGCCCGTTGAAGTCGCTCACGTAGCCTGCGGTTTCCCCCCGAAATAGAAGGTTTCCTTGCGGCGCGGGCGGTCGGCCGAGCCCCGAGCAGACGCCTCTCCACGGTGATTAGAAGGCACTGCAGCCCGGCAGGGGTGGAAGGAAGGGCCCCCGGGAAGGGCAGGGGTGCAGAGGAGCAGGTAGGGTCTCTGCACGGGGCGGGGAGACACATGCACCGAGGATGGGGCCAGCAACTCTGAGTCAGAGTGACCCGCTGCGAGACCCCGTGGCTTCCGGCGCCCCAGTCTGCAGGACGGGAGAGCTTCAGGTCTCCTGGGAGCCGCCGGGAAAGGTCTGGGAATGTCTAGGGGGGCTGAGAGAGGCCCCCAAGAGGCTGCCGACGCCACCCAAAGGAGCCTGTTCACCTTCCAACCCAAGGTCTGCAGGGGCCTCACTGCAAGGAAACGGGCAGGCGGAGAGACGGCAGAACGCGGGGCTGACACTCGGCAGAGACACAAGCATGGACGACCAGAGCCCAGCCAGACGCCAACACGTGCGTTCAGCTAATAAGGGGGACTGACCCCAGCCAACAATCGTGTTCGAGTCAGCTGCACACTACCGTGGTGGTTTCACCTTTTCAGGCACGCCTGACCGCTGCCCCTGCAAACAGGAAGGTTCTCTGGGCTCGGCTCACACTGTCAGCATGAAACCACAGTGGTCACCGTCTCCATGGAGAGCATCAGGACAGCCTGAGCAGGCCCCGCGCCTGCCTCCTGCATCCCGTGAGAGAGATGAGGGCTCTGGGGGTGGCAGCCTGGCCCGAGAAGCGCTGGGGTGCGGGACGGGGCTCAACCAGAGCTGGGCATTGGGGTCCTCCAGGGGAGAGGGGACACTGCTCGAGCACTGCCTTGACTCTGGGTGGGTGGGCAGGGCAGCGGGGGCTTCCCGTTGGAGACGAGGGCCCCGAGCCGTGCTGGGCTCCTTGGCCAGAGTCACGGGGCCCAGCGGGACAGCAGGCTGGCTCCTTTCTCAGGACCCCCCTCCCTGCCCCCGAGTCAAGCAGTCTTTCCTCCCTGACAGGAAGTGTCTATCTACACCTCTGCTTCCGGCCACTGCTTGGCGGGAGCTTCTCACAGAACCTCAGCTACGGTCAGCGCAGGAGAGAGACGGGCGGGAGCCGGCTGGGCACTCAGAGGTGGCCGTGTCTGTCCCCCACGCTCGGACCTGGCTCTCCCCGGGGTGGAGCCGCCAGCTGGGTGAGGCCCTGAGTGGACAGGGACAGGAGAGTCTGGTGGGCAGGGTCCCCGCCGGGGACAACCAGGCCACAGGGGCAGTCCTGATTACTCACACACTCCCGCGCCTCTGCGTGCAGACAGCACAGCTGGAGGGGCTCATCGGGGTCTGGGCAGACGGAGGGAGGAGGCACTGTCTCCCTTGGGTGCCCCCAGCTCAGGGCAGCTGTGCGCTGTCCTGCAAACAGGCAGCAAGGTGAAAAGTCTGTAAGCTGCACATCTGCCTTTTTTTTTTTTTTACATGCACGCATAATTCTACAGGTCTCAGCGGGTAGGACGTTTGCCTTGCACACGGCCGACCCGAGTTCAATTCCACTGTCCTTCTCAGAGAGCCCAGCAAGCTACTGAGAGTATCCCACCCGCTCAGCAGAGCCTGGCAAGCTCCCCATGGCATATTTGAAATGCTAAAAACAGTAACAACAAGTCTCACAATGGTGACATTACTGGTGCCCGCTTGAGCAAACTGATGAACAATGGGAGGACAGTGCCATGGAGTAGCCAAAGGGTGGGCAGTTTCTGAAGGGTTAGATTTTATAGAGTGAGGGAACAATAAAAAAAACTCAACTGATGCCAGACACACCTCTGAGCCCAAAGTCTGCTTCTTTCTCCTGCCACGGGCCCGTGGACACCCTGAGCACGCGAACAGGGGTCCAGCACAGCAAAAAGCAAAGTGTCAACCACGCCCACCCAAGGGGCACTCCAGCCCCAGGACAGGTACCCGGGTGGGCACCCAGGGCTGGCTGTCACTGCAGAGGAAACGCAGGGTGCCCAGGACACCCCTCAGAGCAGAGCTGGGGACTCATCTTCCTGCCAAGCACCAGCTCCCTGGGACTGGCTGGTCCTGTGGCAGGTGGGACAGGCAACTGCCCGGCATGTCCACACTCAGGCTACCCTGCCAGGCCCCTCCAGACGTCTTCCAGGCTGTGGGCAGTCCGGGCCCGGGGGCAGTGGGCCATGCACCACCACAGCAGCTGCCGTGGGCAGGCCGGCACTCTGTAAGGCCACGGAGTGCCCACTTGGTCAGCCCCCTCTCGAGCTGCGTCTGAGAAGCGGGACACCGAGTGCCGGCAGCTCTGAAGAATTATCACGTAATTCTTCTGAGCCCTGGAAACTGCACACGAGGGTCCGCACCCCCCCCCCCACCTCCGGGGACCCGTTTTTGGAAAGGGAACAACGCAACTGAGCAGCAGATGATTCCAGTTGTGCAAGGACGAGCCGTTGCCAGCTTGCTCCTCGGACACGAGTGTGAAGCAGCTGGCTGGTGTTTCTCAGCTGGTGCCCACATGCTCCCGTGACAAGACCTCATGGGGGGGGCAGGGCACAAGACTAGGGGCCGGATGCTAGAACTGGGGGGTCACAGGAAGGAGACAAAGTCAGCGGGGCCATGGTCAGAAAATGGCCGAGAGCACTGAGCTGGCTTCTCATTAGCATGGACTGATCTGTCTACACCAGGCCCACCAGGTGGGCCTGTCTGTCTACACCACGCTCACCAGCACAGAATTACCTGTCTTGGCAAGCTTACCCTTGGCGTATTCGATATGCCAAACACAGTAACAAGTGTCACAATGGAGACGTTACTGGGCCCGCTCGAGCAAATCGATGAACAACAGGAGGATGGTGACAGTGATTTTAATAGGCTAACTAATAAAGCAAATGTATTAAATAAATTGGGCTGGAGCGATAGCACAGCGGTAGGGTGTCTGCCTTGCACGCAGCCAACATGGCCGACCCGAGTTCGAATCCTCCGCCTCTCTCGGAGAGCCCGGCAAGCTACCGAGAGTATCTCGCCCGCACGGCAGAGCCTGGCAAGCTCCCCGTGACGTATTCGATCTGCCAAACACAGTAACAAGTGTCACAATGGAGACGTTACTAGGCCCACTCGAGCAAATCGATGAACAACGGGAGGACAGGGACAGTGACAGTGACCACAGGCACATGTGTGGATTGCGCCTACCCAATTCTTAGCAGCATAGTTTACCTGTCTGCGTCACGCTTGCTGGCCAGCACGAGCTAGATCCTTCTTAGCAGCCGGCCTTCGCATGGCAGCATTCTCAGAGGATGGAGGCTGCACCTGGCAAGCCACCTGGGATGGACCCAATACGCCAACAACAGTAGCTAAAATGGGTCTCGTTTCCCTAACCCTGAAGGAGTCTCCAGCGGAGTTGGGAAGAACGAGAGGGCTCGTACCAAGCAGATGGCGCGCAAGTCAACAGGTGGGAAGACACCCCGCAAGCAGCTGGACACCAAGGTGGCCCGCAAGAGCGCGCCAGCCACGGGTGGCATGAAGAAGCCTGACACCACAGCGCTATGCGAGATCCACCAGCTGCCATTGTTCCAGTGGCTGGTGCACGAGATCGCGCAGGACTTCAAGACCGATCTGTGCTCCCAGAGCTCGGCCGTCATGGCGCTGTGGAGGTGTGCGAGGCCTACCTGGTGGGGCTCTTCGAGGACACCAACCTCTGCCCATTCCCCGCCAAGCGCGTCACCATTATGCCCAAGGACATCCAGCTGTCGTGCGCATCCGTGGAGAGAGGGCATAAAGCCTGTGATGCTAAAATCTCAGGGTTGAGACAAATGGAGACGCTATTGGCACGCGCTCAAGTAATCGATGTCACAGGATGACACTGACAGTGACAGTGGCCTTTAATTCAAAGGGACCTTCCTAGACACAGGTGGTTACAATACTGTTAGTGGTTGTGTTTCACGTATACGATGTTCCAACACCACATTCTCCACCAGCATCCACGTCCCTCCCCCACTGTCTCGGTGCCTCCCCCCACCCCCAAGATACTTGTCTTGGTCTCGCTGATGTCCAGTGGGCCTCAGAGGGAACAATGGAGCCCAGTTCTCAGCGGGGAAGCTCTGTGTGTGGACGCAGTTTCCCGAGCACCACTGGCCGATCCCGGCCCCTCACCGGGGGCCCCAGCAGCCCAGGGGTTCTGCTGGCCGAGCTGCTGGACCCCGGGACTATCAGGAGGAACTTCATCCCCGCAGCCCCAGAAGGGAAGGGACTCTGTTTGCCTCTCAGTTAGAATGGTCGAAGGCTGAACGAACTAAGACGAGTTTTACTGCCAATCCCCTGGCCATGGTGGGGAGCGGTCAAAGGCAGCACGTGGCTGGCACAGCATGGCCACAAAAGTGGGCACAGTCAGGAAACCCGGAGGTCCCACTTGGCCACGAGCAGGGCAGGGCGGGGCGGGGCTGGCCGTGAGGAGCAGGAAGAGCAGGAGAAGGACTCGGATCAACAGCCAGAGCCTGGACGGTCTGGGACGGGGAATGGTGAGGCGCAGAGACTCAGCTGGACCCCAGACACACCCTTGGACCCCATCCCCCAACCTCAGGACAGGGAGACCCTGCACCCCCACTCCCGTCTGGCAGTTTCGTCCCCTTCACACAGGTGCGATCACCCAATACTTGTGCGTTCCCTCTCACGTATTTCTCTTTGTAGAATTCCTTCCACTCCTCCCATTTTTTTTTTTTGGTGTTTTTTGTTTTCATTTTGGGTCACACCCGAAGATGCTCAGGGTTTTACAGGAATTACTCCTGGCGGTGCTCGGGGGACCCTGTGGGATGCCGGGGATGGAACCTGGAGCGGCCGCACGCAAGGCAAACGCCCTCCTGCCATGCCGTGGCTCCGGCCCCCCGTCTGTGGTGACCTGCGCATTTCACGGCGCCTGTTCCCACCCATCGCCTTCACCGCCTAGAAGGCGTCGCCAGCTGCCGTACTTAGGCCACCGGAAGCAAAGCCTCGATGGACAGCAGGAGGCCGGCACCCTCCACGTCGGTGGCCTGTATTCTGCACACAGGTCCCCAGAGGCAAAGCCCGGGTCGGTGGCACCTTCTGGGGGGACGTGCCACACTGTCTCCCAGATGGTGGCACCTACTCACCGCCCACAGCACACCAGCTCCGTGCTCCCCCGTGCTCACGGCAGCCGCTCCCAGCCCCGAGCTGGGTGTGGGTGGGCACTTACGCCCCTGAAAGCCAGCACTACCCGCCAGCGTCTGGCCGCCGTGCGAGACGCGTCTGTTGAAAGCATCCACCCGGGTTTTAGATCTGCTGCTTCTCTCCGTGTGGCTGCTGAGCCGTGCGACTGCCGGGTCAGCGAGGACCAGAGGCTGGGTCGAATCACAGCATCCTCTCCCTGGAGGAGGCCTTTGGATCTGAGCCTCACGCACGACACAGAGCTCTGCAACCCGACGGCCCCGTTGCCGCCAGGACTCCGTCTCCCTGGGACTGTGTCCCGCCTGGCTCTCGTGCCAGCCCCTCTGAGCGGCAGCTGGAGAGCCACAGCGGGCCTGTCCTCAGCGCTCTGGAATGTTCTCGAGTGCCACCCCCTCCGCCGCACTGTGTTCTGCCCTCCGCTTGGCATCCACGATCTTCCCGTGCCATCCCCTCCCTGCCTGTCCCCCAGCCTCAAAGACCCCCGCACTCCAGAGGGGCAGACGTGTGTGCGCTCCCTCCTGGTCCCGGGCCCCTTGCCTGGCCTGGTGCTGCCCTCCCCGCCCTCCCGAGCGGCTCCTCCTCTGAGCCTCATCCCAGAACCGGGTGATGGCTGAGGAGCAAGTCCCCCTGATGCTGTCCCCCTGCCCGGCAGTGGCCGCTGAGGACGAGGCAGAGGCTCCCCCAAGAGCTGCGGTGACCCTGAGTTCCTGCCACCTCTAGCCGGAACTTCCTCATTGTACGAACAGATCTGATGCCGCCAGCACCCGAGACCCGAAGTGCCCCGATCCTCGAGGCCGTGACCAGCTTGTTGGCGGTGCTGGGCTGAGGCACGTTTGCATGCTCAGGTGTGCAGAAAGACGTCTGAAGGTCGCCACGGGGGATGACACGGGGCTCCCGCCACCGAGCAGGTTCGGGGCCTGTGGGGACAGGTTGGCCTCGCCTCGCCCGGTGGGGCCACATCCCGAGAATGAGATGTCCGGGCCCCCCACGTGCGCAGGAAGTGAGAGGGACACGGAATGTTCTGGAAACAACAGGAAAGGGCACCCTGGCTTGGAGCAGGGCTCTCCATCGGGGGCTGGTGCTCGCCTCATGCCGGCCGATGAGGTCTGCGGTGACCAGAGGCCCTGGGACGGCTGCGGGGTGGCCGTGGGGGCGGGCAGCAGGGGAGGGGCTGGGGGCAGGGGGTCCCACCTTGGGGAGCACACGGGAGGTGGCAGGAAAGTACAGAGTGAGAGCGACGTCACCCCTGGCGGGCCCCAGGAAGAGATAGCCAGAGCCTCGAAGGAGAGGAGACCCCGAGGTGAGGGGCTGGGCGGGGCCGAGGGGCCTGGCCACGCCCGGGGAATCTGACAGCAGGAACCTGGCCTGTCCCCCCATGCTGCCCTGCACTCTCGGGTCTGCCTCCGTGACGCCCACGCAGGCTGATGGGCAGAGAACCCGCGCGACAGATGCGGTGACAGTTTCATGGACCAGGAGAGCTGGGCCGGGGAGGGGTCTCCTAGGGGAACCGCCAACCCGGGTCTGGGCCAGGCCGAGCTCTCGGGGATCCTCAGGGCAGGCTGCAGGCAGGGCCGCTGCCGGGACGAGCACCTGATCCCCCCAGCTCCGATGGCCGCATCTGCCCGCGCCCGCGCCCTCCCCCGCACCCAGAACAGTGCGGCATTCATGCGCAAACAAAACGGCTTTATAGCGAAAATATGCAGCGCTCGGCTCGGAACAGCGGCCGCGACCAAAGCGGCCACCTAGGAAGGTCACGCGGGCTCAGGGCCGCCTCAGAGGCTGCGCGGAGCCCCCGGGCCCCGGTCAGCTGTGTCCCCGCGTGTGGGCAGAGCTGGGAGGGGGAGGGGCGGCGGGTCCGCTGTGGCCAGTCACGGGGGCTCCCCGGGGCTCACCTGCCTCTCAGGGGGCCCGTGGTCCTCCCTGGACACCACAGCTGTGGGTTAGAAGGCCGCACGCACGGAAGCCCGGGCCACAGGCAGCGATGAGCCACAGCTGGGCCACTGACAGGTCAGCCTGGCACCGACCCCTGCTCCAGTGCCAGCAGTGCCGGAAGAGGTCAAGGACAGGAAGGACAGGGCTGGGGCTGGAGCGATAGCACAGCGGGGAGGGCATTTGCCTTGCACGCGGCCGATCCAGGTTCGATTCCCAGCATCCCATAGGGTCCCCTGAGCACTGCCAGGGGTAATTTCTGAGTGCAGAGCCAGGAGGAACCCCTGAGCACCGCCAGGTGTGACCCCAAAAAAGAAAAAAACAAACAAGAACTTCACCAGCAGGCAGATGTGCCAATGTGCCACCTTCACCAGCCGGCGGATGTGCCGACATGCGTGGGGCTGGGCCTCACCAGGTCCTGGGCACGTCATCAGCTTCTATGCTGCAGGATGCTGAGCTGGGTGGGAGGGGTGGTGGTGGGCCGGGAGGGAGAGTCTCCCGGGCTCCGGCTCTGCCCGGGGCCTGTTCAGCCCTGTACTCTGCCACGGGGGCTCCACCCCTCTGACTGTGGTTCTGGGGATGCTCTTGGGCCGCCCACCCGCAGGCCTCCTGAGATGCACCTAGCGTGATCTCGGTGGCCTGGAGCAGCACCAGGCCTGAGGTCCTGGAGGCTTGAGAATCCTGTCTGGGTCTGTGCCTCCCGGCCGCCCACCTCTGTCCTCCCGGTCTGAGCACCGGGGCACGAGCATCACTCGCTCACACTTGCCTTGACTGGCCCTCACAAACACAAAAGCCCCGTGGGCGACAGTCCCAGCCACTTGACTGCAAACCCACCCACATGCCGCTGCTCTGGGCAGGACTGAGAGGACAGGCTAGCCCCTGCCCCAGGCTCCCGTGGGTCCGTCCCTGTGCCCAGTTCCCCTCCCTGGAGTGGACATGGGTCTACAGAGCTGCAGGGACTATCCCAGCTCCCATCACCCCTGACCGGCCAGGGTGCACACTCGTGCGGAGAGGACGCAGACCCATCTGCTTGACACTGGACACCAGCATGGCCACGGGCACCAGTGACCGAGCACTGGGCCTGAGTCTGGGCTCCCCTTTGGCCTCCCCCATGGCCAGTCTCAGCCCTTCCCGCCCACTTTTTTTTTTTTTTTTTGCTTTTTTGGTCACACCCGGCGATGCTCAGGGCTGATTCCTCGCTCTGCACTCAGGAATCACTCCTGGCGGTGTTCAGGGGACCCTATGGGATGCTGGGAATCGAACCCGGGTCTGCTGCGTGCAAGGCAAATGCCCTCCCCGCTGTGCTATCGCTCCAGCCCCTGCCCGCTCATTCTAAGACCCCACCAGGGCACCGGGGGAGAAACGGCTGAGCCTCCTCAGTGGCTGGGGAGTTTCCGAGAGGCCCAGGCCACCACGGACCTGCCAGGCCAGCCACACCTCGCCGAGCCCGCATGCCCAACGCCCCAGGGCCTGCACGCCAGGGCGCCTCAGAGCCGGCCTCAAGAAAGTGCCGCTGTTTCCCGGGATGGAGCGGCAGGTGCCCAGTGCTTCTGCCAGTCCCAGCTGGAGGGGAGCTGGGGCCAGGACTCAGAGAGGCCCCCCCAGCTGTCTGTCTGCCACGCCCACCTGCTCACCCACCATGCCCGGACACCCAGTGGCGGGGGCAGAGGGGGGTGTCCCAGCCCCTTCCTAAGTGCCTCTGACTCCTCTTGAAGGTGAAGCGTTGATGTCCCGCACTCAGCAGGTCAGCCGGCGGCGGGAGCCCCCACCCAAGGGCAGTCCTCACCCGGCCTGGGTGGCCTCCGACGGCCCCTCTCACTGGGTGTTCCCCTGACCCAGGCTTCGGGGGCACACCCCCCTTCTTCCTTGCGCTGACGTGTCCTCCAAGGCCCGCACATGCCCCCTGACCAGGACCTCCCACAACCGGCCCAGGACCGGCAAGGACAGGGAGGTCACCAGAGAGGAGGGGGCTGGGGTGGGGGCGGACTGTGGCCCCGCCCGGAACCCGGCTTCTCCGCACAGAGGCAGGGCAGCCTTGGCTGTGAGTGTCTCCACTCTTCCATCCCCAGAGCTCTCATGCTCTGGACAACTCGCAAACAGGGTTGCCCACCTGAGGAGCAGCCCGCGGCCTGCCCGCCCGGCCCCCCGTCAGAGGGACCCGTGCCCAACAGTGCCCGCGAGACCACCTGCAGACTGCGCCTGTCGCTTCGGCTCCGAGTCTCTGCCTTCAGGCATATTGATTTGAAAATAATTTCCTGCTTTTTTTTTTTTTTGCTTTTCTGGGTCACACCCGGCGATGCACAGGGGTTACTCCTGGCTCTGCGCTCAGGAATTACTCCTGGTGGTGCTCGGGGAACCCTATGGGATGCTGGGAATCGAACCCGGGTCTGCTGCGTGCAAGGCAAACGCCCTACCCGCTGTGCTACTGCTCCAGTCCCTTCCTGCTTTTTAATCATCTCTTTTAGGGCATCTGGAATCTCCACTTGCGTGTGATTTCTTTTCTGGGGGCCGTGCTAGGCCTGGCCGGGCTGACCTGAAGCCTCGGGCATGGCTCGGGTCTCCCCCCGGGCGAGCTCAGGCTGGGCACACGCTGACTGGGGGTGCTGGCTTGGCTCTTCCCCCCCACCGGCCCGGCCTCCGCTGCGAGGTGCTGACCTCGCAGATGACGGCCGCTCAGTGTCGGCGGGCTGGGGGTCTCTTCCAGGTTCCCGCTGTGGGGAGGGGACCTGCAGGGGGCATTTCACTTTTCGGAGCCACGGGTTGGGGATTTTATTTATCTGTAAAAGGTCTGTCTCCTGTTGCCCTTGGCTGGGAAGCAAACAGCCTGGCGAGCTCTGCGTAAAATCCCACGGCCCCCGAGGCCCACAGCATGGTCAGTGGGACGCGTGAGCACACGCGGGGCCTGATGGTGTCTGGCACGTGGGTGCCGTCCACCGGCCTTTCCCAGTCACACTGGCCACTCGGACCGGGCGGTGTTGCAGCCACAGGCGTCACTCACAGCCTGGGACAGGGAGCAAGGTCGGGGCCTCGGGCATGTAAGGGCCTTGGAGTCACCCCCCCAGCCCCCCAAAACACCCACCCCATGGCCCGCCTTGCTGTTCTATTACCCTTGGAACCTGGCCTGGCTTTCCTGGGCTCTGACAAGCTATTGGAAACCTTCTGGTGATTTCTGTGAGAATAAGGACGTCCACCTGCCTGCAGAGGGGCCGGCGCTGGCCTCAGAGGGAGCCGCTCCCCCTGCCCCCCTGACCCGAACACAGGCAGAACAAGGGGAGCGCACCCCTGGGCTCACCAAGCTGCCAGGGTGCCGGCTTCACCCGAATTGCTCTGCGGGGGTCTGTCTCTGAGGAAACCCACCCCCAAAGGCCCATGGCATGACCCCCAAGGTGTGGGGGCACAGCGGGGTGGGCCTGCAGGCCAGCGCAGGACCAGGAGCCCGGAGAAGGTCAGCAGGTGAGTCGGAGATACGCCACCCAGGGGCCGGACTGCTTGTCCCCGCACAAGGACACGGCCAGGCAGGGTGGCCAGCAGCCCACTCGGCCCTCCCGGGGACCCCTCCCGGCCCAGAGGCGGCAGCTCGGGCCACAGACAGACATCCTGAACAGACATCCTGAACAGGGAGGGAAACTAAGGCCGTCCTGACCCAGGACCAGGCGCCCCTCCACGGGAGCCGGCCCCGCTCTGACGGGGAGGACGCCGCCGCCCCCAGCCGCCCCCTCCCGGCTGCTCTGCCTTTCCGCGGGGAGGTGAATTGATTTCAGGCCTAAAATAGCCCCACGAGCAGGGGAGAGGCAGCGTGTTTCCATGGGGATGCCGAGGGCCTCTTCCTTCGTTTCCGCGGGGCCTCGCCAGCCGTCAGGCTGCCCCCCACCCCAGCCCCCGACAGGAGGCGGCTCCAGGGCGCAGGGCCCAGGCCCCGGGCTCGGTGGGGCCAGGGTGCAGGTCTGGGGGCCAGAGCTGGAGAACGCACGAAGGGCCGACAGCCCCCAAGCCGGAGAATGTCCCCCGCATCCTCCTGCTCTCCGCCGACACCCGGGGGACTCAGGCGGTCTGACCTCGGCCGGGGACCCGTGGGGTCCAGCGGAACCCGGGTGCCGTCGGCCACGGCCGGAACACACCGCTGTCCCCAAGGCAGGCCCTGACCTTGCGCTCCCACACCGAGGGCACTGTCGCCGTGGCCACAGCCCACAGCCGGGAGCCCGGCCGGGTGCTGGCTCGCGATGAAAGTAGCAGACGGACATGCCTTTCAGAGACGCGTGCCATCGCGAGGGCAGTGAGGGACGCAGGACACGAGCCTGACCCGCGGGTCCCCGGGCACCCGGGAGGGGCTGGCCAGCTGCAGCTCCCCGCGAGGCCTGTCCCTCGAGTGGCCAGGGGCAGGGGCAGCGCCTGGCGCCAGCCTCCTCCAACACGGCCTCCCTGCCCACTCCTGGCCAGGCATGGCCACTGGGCACGAAGCTCAGCAGGGACCCTGCGCGTGGTCCCGCTGGGTGGATGCCGGGTGGGGGACGGGGCCTCCCCAATCATCCCGAGTCCACTGCGTCCCGGCTGCCTTCTGAAGGGGCAGGTCTGAACCTCCCACAGGGCCCCTGGTGGCCGGGCAGGCAGATGGCGCTTCCCACCTGCCTCTGGCTGTCCTCACTTGACCCTGGCCTGACCTTCTCCAAAGGTGTGTCCCCTCTGTGCTCCCCGGGGAGGCGGGAGTTGATGCAGTGCCCCGGATCAGGAGCGGGACCGTGAGGCAACTGGGGTGGGTGTAAGCCCGGAGGGGCCATCGCCAGACAGGCCGCAAGGGGAGCCCCCCGCTCTGAGCCCACCAGCCCTGACTGGCCGGGGGCAGGGCCCCCTTCCCTCTCTCCCCCACCCCTGCCGTGGTCTGGTCCATGCATGCCCCGGGGAAAGGCCCAGGGACACCTGCCCAGGGGCCCCTGGTGCTGGACGCTGTCCTGGAGGCCAGCACTGGCCGGCTGACCCAGACTCTGCCTCACTCTGCTCCTCTAGCTCAGCAGCCTCAGAGCGAACACGGACTGTCCGGTGCCCCCAGAAGCCGCACCCCCAGGACAGTGCTCACGCCTGCCCCCGGCTGGGCCCGGGACCTGCGTGTGTCCGGTGAGGGTAGCGCCAGCCCCGGGCCATCACTGGGGTCCACATCCCGCCCCTGGACCCACAACTGTGCCGGGGGGGGGGTATCCCTGCCAGGCCAGAGCCACGTGACCCCACGGCCAGGTTTCCTGTGTCCGGCCTCGCAGGGAGGAAGGTCGAACCCTGTACGCGTCTCCCCGAACTGCAAAGCCAAGTGACACACCCTCGTGGCCCGGGGCCCACGAGCAGGAGAGACTGGCGCCCAGCCCGAAGGCATATCTGAGAGTCGCCCACACACGCAGGGCCAGGCGCCCTCACCGCCCTCCTCCCACATCTCTCCTTCCTCCCTCCCTCCGCCCTGCTCTTCCCCTTCCTCCCCTTCCTCCTTCCCATTCTCCTCCTTCTCACCCTCCTCCCCTACCTCCTCCCACCCTCTCCTCTCCCTCCTCCTCCACTTCCTTCTCCCTCCCGTCTCCCCCCTTCTCCCACCCCTTCCTCCTTCCCTCCTTCCTCTCCCTCCTCCTCCTCCTCCTCCTCTCCTCCTTCTCTCCCTCCTCTCTCTCCCTCTTCTCGTCCTCCCTCCTTTCCTCCTCTGACCCCCTTCCCTTCCTCCCCCTTCCTCCCACTCTCTCCTCCCTCCATCCTCACTCTGCCTCCTCTTTCCAGTCTCCCTCCCTTCCTCCCTCCCTTCCTCCCTCCCTTCCTCCCTCCCGGCCTCCCTCCCTCTCTCATCCCCCTGGCCCCAGCCCAGCCCAGCCCAGCAGTGAGGCTGGGCCTAGAGTCTGGGATAGAGCCTGGGTCCTGCCCAGTGTGGCTCAGGGACACGGAGCAGGTGTGTGTGTGTGTGTGTGTGTGTGTGTGTGTGTGTGTGTGCGCGCGCGCATGAGCACGCGGGACCCCAGGGTGCAGTGACATTGGAAAGGAGGACAGCCAGTGTGCTCCCCAAGCTGCCACAGCCCCCCCCGCACACATCCCCACCCCTGTGCCCCCCTGCACGGTCTGGCCCAGCCCCTGGCGCCTCTCCCGGCCGCCCCGGCCTGCACACGGCTCCAACAAGCCCGCTCTGTTCTCCTGCTCCTGCCTCTGCACCCAAAGGCGAGGCGGTGCCAAGGCTGGCAGGGGCGCGGGCGCAGCTGGGCCCGCTGAATGCGGAGCCGCGGCCATTTGCCTGGCAGAGAAAAGCACGTCTATGGCCCCAGAAGCCCACTCAGGGCTGGCCGCGTGGGGGTGCGGGACCCCTCGGAGATCACAGCGTGGCCGTGAGCAGTGCGGGCACGGCCTGAATGCGCCCCTCTGGCACGGCGGTGGGTGGTGGCCGGGTCCTCTGTCAGAACGCGCCTGTCGGGTGACACTCCAGGGCGAGGGAGCCTGGTGACGAGGCAGCACCCGCCCGGGGCAGCAGGACCAAGGCCGGGCCCTCAGGGCACAGACGGGGCAGCAGGGGGCGGGGGTGCCCATGGGCGTGCTGCGTGCTATCTGCGTGCAGGTGTTACGTGGGCATGCGCCGTGCCCACGCACGTATGTCTGTGCTGTGAGTGCCTGTGTGTGCACGTGTGCATGGAGCCCCGCGTTAAAAACTTTCCCACACAGAAAAGACCAGAGACGTGTTCATTGTGAATCCCGACATTCAGGGAAAAATTTATGCCGACTCTAATCTCCCCCGAGAAAAATATAAACACGTGCATGCATGTGTGTGCATGTGTCTGCATGTGTGAACATGTGTCGCTATGTGTGTACGTGCTTGCATGTGTGCATGCGTGTGCATGTGTCTACACATGTGTGCTATGTGTGCATGTGTGTTCGCATGTGTGTACATGTGTGTGTCTGCGTATGTGTGCGTGTCTGTATGTGTAAGCATATGTTTGCAAGAGTGTGTCTACATGTGTCCGTGTTTGCACACGTGTGTCTTCGTGTGTGTGCATAACTACATGTGTGAGCATGTGTCTGCAGGTGTCTGCATATGTGTGTGTCTGCATATGCACGCGTGTCTGCATGTGTGAGCACGTGTCTGCGTGTGCAAGCGCTATGTGTACACACACATGTGCAAGAGACCCCAGGGAGCTGGGGGAGCAGTCCAAGGGCAGACCCCCGCCCAGACGTGACTGTGTCCAGCCCAGGGCTCGGCTTGCTGGCAGAGCAGGAAATGATACAGGCCCTGGCAGGTGAAGAGGAGACACGCCAGCTGCCTGGGCAGGGTGGGCTCTCCTGGGCACGGGGCTCTGGAAATTTCCCTCCTGACCTAGCTCGGGGGCAGCTGGCCTTGAGGGCTCTAGTTAAGTGCCCCTCGTGCTTCCTGTGGCCCTGGCCCCTGGCGGCCAGGCCCAGCAGCCCACACAGAGGTCGTGGCCTCTGACCAGGCATCAGCACCCTGGACACCCGGCCGGCCCTCACCACGGCCCACACTCACCAGCAGCCTCCCAAACACAGTTCTAGGTAGGCAACAACTTTTCGATCTCTTTTGTGGGATGTGTGTGTGTGTGTGTGTGTGTGTGTGTGTGTGTGTGTTGGGGAGGGGTGTGTGGCCACACCTGGTGAGGGTCTAGGCCACCGACACTGACTGGGGTTGGTGGCGGTTCAGCCGGGGAGGGGTGGTGTCACACGCAAGCTGAGCACCTTGGGCCCGGCTACTCCTCGCCCTCTCCCATAATGCAGAGCCTCAGGATGCCTTAGCACGGGTGCATGGGAAGAGGACCCGGCTGTGCTCTCGGCACCGTACCCCACGAGTCCTCCCCAGAGTGGCAAGGTTGGCACCGGGAGAGAAAGAGGATTGAAGCGGGAGACTCTCCCTGACGCCAGCCCCTCCACAGCCTGTCCCCTGGCGAGGAAGTGCCCAGGGCTGTGGGAAGCGGGTCCGTCGCACCAGACAGACCCTCCCAGCAGTGCCCTGGGCTGGCTTTTGGCTTTGAATTACAGATCAAGGCCCCTGCATACTTCACAAATGACTAGGGAATGGCTACTCCCACAGAGCCCAAAGCGGTAGGGATGCCCTTGCACTGAACAACACCCCAAGGAAGAGCAGGAGGCTTGGGGGTAGTGAGCTGCAGTTCAGAGGCTGAGCAGGCGGGACCCCAGCACCATCCGCTCCCGAGTCCTGCCCTGGACCTCTGCTAGAGGCCCAGACAAGTTCCACAGAGCTTTCGTCACTAACTAAACGAAATCAATCGTAAAAAAAAAAAAAAAAAAAAAACTTTCCCAAGCAGGAAAGAGTAGGGAGCTCCAACGTCGAGGAAGAATTTATGCATTTATGCCAACTGTCTATAATCTCTTCCAAGGGAAACAGAAGCAGAAGAAACACTTCCCAAGTCGTTCTGTGAGACAAGCTAATACCCAAATCAGACCAACGCTACACAAGGAAAACACAGACCAATATCGTTCATCTGCTCTGATGCAGAAATCGTCAACAAAATATTGAAGAGAGAGCCCAGTAGGGTGGAGAGAAGTTGTGCACGCAGGGGGCCTGGGTCTGATTCCTGGCGACAGATGGACCACCACCAGGAGTGAGCCCCGAGCAGAGTCAGGAGAAACCTCTGAGCGTAGTCGCAAATTATAGATCATGGCCAAGTAAGATTTACCGTAGGTAGGCAAGGTTGAGTCAACGTTTATAAATCAACTAATTTAATCCATTCATTAATGCCATCCGTTAATCGCATTATATAATGTAGTGCAATCCATTAGCAATCTAAAGAAGAAAAATGATGTGGTCATACCAACAGACTCGGACAGAACATCTAACAAAATTGAACACACGCGCATGACGAAAGCTCTCGGCAACTAAGAATAGATGGGGTATTTCTATGCATCATAAAGAATATCTACCCCAAACCCTAGAGTAAAACCACACAGACTTTCTGGTGAGAAATGAGATGCTGTCAGTATAAGGAACAAGACAGAGGTATCTACCCTCTTTCATCACTCCTCACTAACGCAATAAGACAAGAAAAGGAAACAAAAGGTCCGCCAATTGGGAAGTGAAACATAAACTGTGTTTGCACACATATGATAAACTGTCTGCACAGAAACTCTGCAAGTGTCAAGCAAACAGAAAACTGTAACTCAGGAGCAACTATAACAATGTTGCAGGAAACAGGACAATTCCAAAAAGAAGCCAGTTGTGTACCAGTAACAAAGAAACAGGATTTGGAATTCCAAACAGCAAATTTACATAAGTGACCCCCAAAGAAAGTACTTTGGTATAAATATGTGAAAATTGTGTAAAAATCATCTACAGTGAGGAAAAACTGCAACTCTGATGATGAATGAGATCAAAAAGAACTCAACCACCTAACCAAACAATGCAGGTTCTGGACAAGAAAACTCAAGGTCGCCAGTCTAGGGATGCCTCCAAACTTGACCTGTAGACACAGACACAATCGGGTCAACCCCCAGAGCGGTTCTGGGAGCTGCCTCAAAGGGAGGCCTGAGCTTCCAGGGGGGAGAGGCCGAGAGAAGCCGCCACGGTGTCAAGCAGGAAGGCAAAAGTGGAGGCAAACCACCTGGTTTCACAACTTCCTGTGAAGCTAGAGGAGCCCAGATAGCACGTGCGGGTGGAAACCGGACAGAACACAGAGGCCCCATCCACACACGCATAAAGACCCAGACAGAACTGGGCCAGAGGGACAGCGTGCTGAGTCGGGGCTTGCCTTGCACACCTAGTGCAGCCCCCCAGGAGAGATCCCTGAGCCCAGAGCACCACATGTGGCCCCAGACCAAAGATTAGGACTAGAACTTTGGAAAATAAGTGCAATACAGCAGAGAAGCTGCTCTTTCCAACCAACAGTGCGGGGCGTGTTGCAGATTCTATTGGAAACAGATAACTGTGACGCAGAAAGTACACTGCAAACTCCAAGGAGATCACTGGCCTGAAACCGAAACTCAAAACTCTCAGATTAACAGAAGAGAGGAGAGGGGGAGGTGGAGACGGCTTTGGCTCTTAACCCGAGGTCAGACTGAAGTCCACGCCCAGAGCCAAGGGCTCAGTAAGGCGGGCCTCTTGAGGACTCAGAGCCGTTACTGAAGGCACCGAGGCTGAGCGGAGCTTGTTTACTACCCCAGGATGTGTTCGTCTCCTCTCCTCATCAGGGGACCCACAGCCCCCCAGTGCCTCCCACTATGATCACTGCAGAATGGAGAGAAGCACCGTCCACCGGAGAGAGAACGTTTGCGGGAGACAGCCCTGAAGGCGGGGATCAGCAGCACAGAGCACCGAGCGGGCCCACCACAGTGATACCCTGGTGTGAAAACGACCACAGGAGATACGTACGTGACCAAAGAGCAAACGTGGAGCTCGTTGGCCCGGAGCCAGATGGGACCCCGACTGCTTCTTAGAACCGCCCAGATCCAGAACACCAAGGGCCGGGAGAGAGGGCGACTCCACAGACAGGAACCCGGGGAAGGGAGCACTTTCTGAGAATCCATGCCCTCTCCTCCTGACCGACACCAGCCAGCCGCCAGGAGCCCAGGGCAGTGGCACGTGGCGGGGCAGCCCCGAAGCCACCACGATGTCCACAGCAATGAGAGGATGAACGGCCACGCCTCCAGGCAGTGGAAGAGTGTCCAGTGCCGGAAGACAGTGGCGGGTGGTGATGCCACGGGGAGACACGGGAGGTCCTTCAGTGTGGACAGTGAAATGAAAGTGACCCGCCTGCAAGGGTTGAGGCGGCAGATTCCAACCACAGAACATTCTGGAAAAGGCAAAACCGTTACAAAGAGGAGTGGCGGCTGCAGTGAGAGGGGGTCTGGGGGAGAGAGGGGAGAAGGAGGGGAAAGTGGCTGGGGTTCTAGAGGATGTGTATGTCCACAAAGCGACCGCGGCCCACGGCACTGCGCAGATGAGGGCCAACCCAGCGAGCGCCAGCGGGCACTGTGGGCTGTGGGTGTCCGTGATTCAAGCTCGCTCTGGGTGGGGGGTGGACCTGGACAGGTCTGCACGGGCAATGTCTTTACCTTCCAGCCAGTTTCGCTCTGAACCTAAAACTGCTCTAAAAAGTTGGTCCCTGGCATGCACACCCCAACCTTGCTGCCTCTGATCCCCTCAGTCAGCCCAGCCTCAAGTCCCCGCGCCTCCAGGGGTGACAGGCAGCCCCTGAGTCCCCGAGGCCCTTCATCAGAGGGGTCCCACCTCACCGGGCCTCACGGGACTCAGGTCCCTGAGTGTTGCTTGCCAGCTACCACCCTGCAGCGCTGGACCTCAGGGGCTGCCCTTCCACTTTGTCCATGTTTCCTGGGGGGGGGGGCTTCTCCTGGGTCTGTGGGGTCCAGCCTGGGCTCCAGAGAAGACCCGGAGAAGACACCCTGGTACCCAGAAGTCCTGTGGGTGGGGACGGACGGCCCGTGAAGCGAACCTGTCAAATACGGCAGGGCAGGAGAGAGTGCAGGGCTGGGCCTGTGTTCAACCCTGGTCCATCTCTGCCACATCTGGCTGCCAGGCATCACCACGTGCACCCTGGGGGCGTCCGAGCACTGCCAAGGTACAAGGGCAATCGATCCCCATGCCAGGGCAACGGATCCTTGTGCCAGGGCAATCGAATCCCCATGCCAAGGCAACTGATCCCCGTGCCAGAG
Organism: Sorex fumeus; assembly: GCF_029834395.1. Taxonomy (NCBI): domain Eukaryota; kingdom Metazoa; phylum Chordata; class Mammalia; order Eulipotyphla; family Soricidae; genus Sorex; species Sorex fumeus. The sequence goes on along the minus strand of NW_026606199.1, from coordinate 2,243,958 downwards.
CAACTGGTCCTCGTGCCAGGGCACTCGGTCGCCCTCCATACGCAAGAGCCTTTCGCGAAGGCCCAGAGCGGCCGTGTCCGACAGCGTGGCTCAGCCCTGCCACTGCCTGCCTCAGTGTCTCCCATCCTCTCCCCACACGCCATGGAAACTGCACGTCTGCACCTGCTGCTCACGATCACGTGCTCCTGAAAGGAAGCACACACTCCGAGGGACACAGGCATCCCTGCCCTGTTTCCCCGGGTCATACAATCACGCTCTGAGGAACACGTCCCTGCCGAGTGCCCACACCTGTCCCACATGGTCACACGCACTGAGGGACACCCGCGTCCCTGCCAAGTTCCCACACTGGTCCCACATGGTCACACGTGCTGAGGGACACATGCGTCCCTGCAGAGTGGTCACACATGCCCTGAGGAACACACATGACTCTGCCTAGTGCCCACACCTGTCCCACATGGTCACATGCGCTGAGGAACACACGCGTCTCTGCAGTGTTCACACCTGTCACACATGCCCTGAGGGACACACGTGTCCCCGCCAAGTTCCCATACTGGTCCCACATGGTCACACGTGCTGAGGGACACACGTGTCCCTGCAGAGTGTTCACACCTGTCACATGCCCTGAGGGACACACGTGTCCCCGCCAAGTTCCCACACTGGTCCCACATGGTCACACACGCTGAGGGACACATGCGTCCCTGCAGAGTGGTCACACATGCTCTGAGGAATACACGTGTCCCTGCCGAGTGCCCACACCTGTCCCACAAGGTCACACGCGCTGAGGGACACACGCGTCCCTGCAGAGTGTTCACACCTGTCACACATGCCCTGAGGGATACAGGCGTCCCTGCTGAGTCTCCACACCTGTTGCACACGGTCACATGTGCTGAGGGACACATCCCTGAAGGGTCTCTGCCCTCTCACCTCACAGTGCTCTGCGGGCAGAGACTGCGCCAGTGGCTCTTCTTCTGCTGCTCACCCCGGGGTGCTCTGCAGAAGCCCCTGCCCTGTCCTTGGCCTGGGGGTGGCGGGTGCGTGCTTTGAGGTCACTGGGCAGACATGGGCCCAGCTCCGTGCCCCATGGGGTCTCCATGCCCCCTGGCGCCCAGCTAGAGTCCAGCAGCCCTGGGTCCTGGCCGCATAGCCTGGGCCACCGCCCCGAGGGCTCGTCCCCCTCCTCTCCCTCCCAGCACGTCCGCGCCTGCCTCCATGGTTCTGGGCAGAGGCACAGCCAGCCCGAACCGCCGTCACTGCTCCCGACGGTCTCGGCGCTGGCTCCGTCGCCACCCTGAGCGTCCAGGGAGACCTGGGGGACGGCCCCTCCCAGGCCCACCCCGGCCACGCTTCTCCCAGTGCGGCGCATAGTGCTCCCGATTCCCTGGGACAGAGAATCAAGAAAATGGCAACGTCCACAAAGCAAGAGGACAGCGGCCAGCCTCAGCTCTGCCTGCCCACGGACGCCCGCCCGCACTCAGCCTGAGCAGCACGGACGGCCAGGGGCCCCGCACGGCGGCTCTGACGGGGACGCGGAGGGAACCTCGCTCTGAATAACGGCAGGGCAGCGGCTCCTCTTCCCCGGCGAGTCTCCTGCTCAACACCTGAACCCGGGAGGCTGCCCGGGAGCCCCGTGCTCCCCACAGAAGGACGAGGAGCCGGAGTCTCCCCGCCCCAGCTGCCCCCGTCACCCCTCACCTCCCGCCCCACCTGATCCACACCAGGCCTCCCTCCTGTCAGTGTGAGGCTGCACCCACACCACACACACCTCACACAGGGTCTCACCACACACACATCACACTAGAGGCTCATCACACACACCTCACACCAGCATGTCACCACACACCTCACATTAGGGTCTCACCACACACCTCACACCAGGGTGCCATCACACACCTCACACCGGGATCTCACCACACACCTCACACTAGGGTCTCACCACACACCTCACACCAGGGTGTCATCACACACCTCACACCAGGATCTCACCACACACCTCACACTAGGGTCTCACCACACACCTCACACCAGGATCTCACCACACACCTCACACTAGGGTCTCACCACACACCTCACACCAGGGTGTCATCACACACCTCACACCGGGACCTCACCACACACCTCACACTAGGGTCTCACGACACACCTCACACCAGGATCTCACCACACACCTCACACCAGGGTCTCACCACACACACCTCACACTAGGGTCTCACCACACACACCTCACACTAGGATCTCACCACACACACCTCACACTAGAGTCTCACCACACACACACTCCACACACCAGGGTCTCACCATACATACATTTCACATGCTACATACCAGGGTCTCACCATACATACCACACACACCTCAAACGCCTCACATACCAAGGTCTCACCACACACACCAGGGGCTTACCAGACACACCTCACACTCCACACAACAGGGTCTCACCATACACACCATACACACCATACACACCTACACACACACACACATACATACCGGGGTCTCATCTCTCTCTCTCTCTCTCTCTCTCACACACACACACACACACACACACACACACACACACACACACACACGGGTCTCACCGCCTAAGCAGAGGCATCACTGCAGTCTGAAGCCAGGAGAGCGCGGCCATGGGCATTGTGATTCCACAGAGGCGACACACCACCCCTGCCCCTCCTCAAGTCCAACACAGGCTGAGCAAGGGCAGGACCCTCCCGGGAGGGCAGCTCCGTCCCAGCAGGCAGATGAGGAGGAAGCGCCTTGGGGAAGGAACTGCCTTTCTGACAAGGAAACAAAGTGGCCCTGGGCCCTGCCCCGAGGAACCGTGAGAAAAGCTGAGTCCCCTCTGGCGGCTTCACCCACATGTCCTTGTGCCTGTCCCGGCCCTTGACGGCTTCCTCAGGACGTGCCATCGTGGTGAGCAGTCGGTGCCAGCCCCCTCCCAAGGAGGAAGCCCACTCGCGGCCCGCCACGCCGGCTCCCTCTGTGCTGTGACCCACACTTCGAGGACAGGACCCCGCAACCAGAGCGGGGAGCAGCAGTGTGACTCACCCGTGGGTGCTCAAGGCACGGAGCGCAGCCCCTGCCTCAGACAGGGCCTCATGCTCCCACCACTCCGCCCATCCCACACGGAGACCCTCCGGAGCACTCTGGAAGCGTCTCCCCGAGGATGGCAATCCGGTGTCTGTGAGCGTGAGCGGGACCCCCGCCCGCTGCCCCACCGTGCTCCTCTGTCTCCCACCGTCCTCTGAGTCACTGCTTCCTGACTGTGGCGCTGGCCACTGTCTCCATCCGGTCGCCACTGGCTGCCGGTCTCTCAGCTCCCCGTCCTCCAGCCATTCGCCAGCTCCCAGTTCTGTCCTCAGCCCACATCCAGGTGGAGGAGAGGGGTCTTCCCAGGGCCAGCTGCCACTCTCCTGGCTAAGCACCTCAATGGCCTTCCACATGGGACTGATCAGTGTCCATCAGTCCCACCTCACTCACCCAGCCCTCATGGGCAAGGCTGGCCAGCGTCAGCCTACCTGCCTACCTGCCTGCTCACTACCACTTACCTAGCCACCCACCCACCCACCGATCTGTCCACCTATACACTAACACACACCCACCCACCTATCCACCCACCCACCCACCCACCCATCCATCCGCTCACCCATAACCCATCTATCCATCCATCCATCCATCCATCCATCCATCTATCCTTTATTCACTCACTCACCCACCCATCAATCATCTATCCATCCACTCACCCACCCACCACCCACCCATCTATCCAACCACCCACCCACCCATCCATCCACCCACCCATAACCCATCCATCCATCCATCCATCACTTATCCACTCACTCACTCACCCATCAATCATCTATCCATCCATCCACTCACCACCCACCCACCCATCCACTCACCCCCTCACCCACTCACCACTCAACAGTCCCCCTGTGTGCCCACCCCTCCTGGCCCTCCGGGAGACCCCCCCCCACTTCAGTCTGTCCCAGGGGAACGTCTCTGTGTGGACACTCCCACATCTTGGTCTGTTCTTCCGGGAGGCCCAGAGCACGCATCCTGACCGACCGCACAGGGGCCAGGTGGGAGGGAGGCCCAGCCGCGCGTCTGCTCTCCCCAGCACCCACAGGCAGGGCCCGGGGTGCTCCTGTGCTCTGTGCTCACTCTCCAGCGCCCGCCTTCACACACTTGTGCTTTCTTCCCCTGGGCACTGCTGGCCGTCTCCGTCACAGTGAGGGACAGGGTCCCAGTCAGAAGGGGCCTTCCCCAGAGTGCCGGGGCACGGCTGGTGCTTCCGTGGGGCCGGGGCTGAGTCCGTCTCTGCTGGAGCACAGCCACCTTAGCTCAGACACACATGGGCAGGGCTCGGAACTCTTACCCGGCCTCTGTGCCCAGTGACTCTGAATCATCTCCCCGAGGCCAGTCACATGGGGTTAGGGACCCCCGGGGGAGAGCCCGAGTTCACACACCACCTTGGAGGGAGCTTCAGACACACAGCCCCCACGGAGCTGACCCTGAGCCCTGGAGGGAACAGAGCTGACCTCTGAGACCTGGAGCTGATCCCCTGAGCCTGGAGCTAATCCCTCTAACCCCTGGAGTTGATCCCCTGATCCCTGGAGGCAACTGAGCTGATCCCTGGAGCTGATCCCCTGATCCCCGGAGGCGATGGAGCTGACCCTCTGATCCTCCAGAGCTGATCCCCCTGATCCCCTAGAACTAATTCCCTGATCCCCTAGAGCTGATCCCCCTGATCCCCTGAAGTTGATCCCCTGACCCCTGGAGCTGATTCCCTGGCCCCTGGAGCTGATCCCTTGACCCCTGGAGCTGATGCCCTGACCCCTGGAGTTGCCCCCGGCCCCCGAAGCTGCCCCCGATCCCCAGAGCTAATCCCTGGCCCCACCAGTAAGCACGCCTGCGAGGGCGCTCCCTGCATTAGACGGGGTCCTTCAGGACAACTGTCACTTGAAGTTGATTTCCATGACCAGCACGACCACCTGCTTCCCCACAGTCCCGGGGGAAGAAGTTTCCCTCCAGTGACCTGCCAGGACGCGTCTCCATCCCGAACGGCAGATCAGCAGGTCTGCAAAGAGGCACGCGGGGACGCACCCCCAGAGCTATGCCCAATCACGGAGCTCACGGCCATGCTGGCTGGGCACCGTGAGGAGCGGGACAGCGGGAGGCAGAGACCCCATGGGGGCCGAGGACCATTCCCAGGGTGCTCAGAGGGGACAGACAGTAACACCTTTAAACTTGACAGAACTCGAGTTCTTGCTCACGGGCAACTAGGGGCCCAGCCAAGGGGGTTCTGCTCGGAGCTGAGGGCAGGGAAGGGGGCTTCCAGTCAGGGCTGCTGGCCCAGGGAGACCCAGAGAGAGGAGGACAGTGACATGAATGCGCACAAGGGCTGGTCACACCTGGGGGTGCTTGAAGGACCACGCCACGCTGGGGTCAACCCTGGACCCAGCTCCGAGCACCATCCCCCCGGCCCTCTCCCTAGTCACTCTGAAAGGCACAGTCGTAAAACTGTGAAGCCACGTCGAGTTTCCAATGCTGCTCTCGCTGAGAGACAGGGCTTGGGCACAGAGCTGCTACAGGGGACCTGACCCGGCACCACACTGGGCCCCGGAGCCCTGCGGGGGACCCTGAGCTCACAGCCAGGAGTCGGCCCTGACTGCCACCATCTGTGGCCTGAAAAGCAAAACCAAACCCCAAGGACAGAAAGATGGAGCTCACACCCGCGTGGCCACATGGCAGTTTGGCTGCCTGGCTGAGCTGAGGACACTGAGGACGGCAGCCCCGGGGGGTGGGGAACGTACGCCAAGAACCCAGGGTGTCAGGCGCGGGCCAGGGAAGGGGGTGCTCCTTACACACAAGGTGACAGGGTCGGGGATGCGTGCAGGACACCCCAAGAGGAAGCTGACCACCGGGGGCTCTGTCTGTCTGTGGCTGCACGGGAGACCCCTGCTCTGAGACTCAGACGGTCGCCTTTGCCTCCCCCATGCAGACGCTGGGAACGGCCGTGCCCAGGCCCTGGGGCAGGTGGCAGCGGCCGGGCACCAGCACCATGGTCCGAGGAGGCTGTGGGAGCGTCCCCAAGCAGTGTGTCACCAGCTTCTCAGGGAAGGCCACGCGGTCCGGCAGGAGGGGCCTCCCCAGGGCAGGGCCGGGGCCAGGCTGGAGCTCGGGGCCAGTGTCCCCGACAGCTGTCACATCCGGCGTGTCCGTCACCAGCCTGCGGAAGACCAGGACACGGCCGGGGCACGGCCGGGGATGTCCCCTGGCACCCAGCTCTGCCTCGGAAGTGGGCTGACCTGAGACGCTCCCACAGCCAGAGCCAGCTCGGCCGCCCCAAGGCCCCTGGAGGTCACCTGAGCCAGGAGCAGGAAACCCTGGGCCCAGCAGAGCAGAGGGGATCCCTCCCAAGGGGCAGCTCTGAGGGTGGGAGACCCTACCCTACAGTCATAGGGCCCCCCCGGACCCCTCCAACTCTCTGCAACACCGACAGAGGGCAGAGGGGTGGGCAGCAGAGGGCAGGGCCAGAAAGGGGGCACGAGCCCCCAAGACCCCCGGGAGAGGCTCTCATGGCCAGCGCACGGCCCCACGCCCCGGAAGGTCTGCACAGCCTTGTCCTCGTGGCCCTCGGACAGGCCTCCCGGAACCCGGCGGACACCCGACTCCCAGGATGTGAATGGCCCAGGCTCTGCCAGCTCCACACCTGCTCTGCACCTGTGCCGGACACCTCACGAGGTCCCCGGGGACAGCACCCACCCTGGGGCCTCACAGGGGGCAGCATCCACCCAGGACCTCAACCTCGGGGGCGAGTCCTTCCCCCCGGGGCTCCCTGCTCCTGCCAGGCTCCCTCAGGCAGGGCCAAGCCGCCCTGGTGCTCGAGGTTCGTGGCCCGGCCTGCTGGCCTGGGGGAGGGGCCGGCAGGGAGCTGCCAGCCCTCGCCACGCCAGCTGCCAAGTCAACTAGGGTTTCCTGCGGGGAGCGAGCCAGGGCCCAGCTGCAGGAGAGTCTGATTCTGGGGGGATGGGTCGGGGGGGACACGGATTCCACGGGCAAGTCCCCGAAGACACGGGGGGCGGGGAGGGGACACGCTCCCCAGAGCAGAGAAATAGGCCGACGTGCTGAAGGTTAAGAACGGCTCAGCCCACAACCCAGGGGCCTAGCGGGGACCGAGGGGGCCCAGCTGCTACCAGGGGCTAAGAAAGGGACACGAGACTCGTGCTTTGCTTGGCTTATATCTGGTTCCAAGGTTCTCCCCTGCAGACTCCTCCCTGTAGAAAGTCCCAGAATTTCTCAGAACAAGTGTGAGAAAGCAAAGTTGTGAATGACAATCTCTCTCTCTCTCTCTCTCTCTCTCTCTCTCTCTCTCTCTCTCGTCTCCTGGTGTCACTAGCAGATGTCGCACCCATCCTAAGTTACACATTATTTTCTTAGACTTAACTTCATTAAATCTGCAGCCAAGATTTCCAGCCTATGAGAGGAGTATGGCTATTTGCCAAGAAAGGCCCAGTCTGGGGGGTTAGAGAGAGGGGGGGTGGGTGGCGAGGAATCCGACCCTGTCCCCAGCCCCAAATTCCTCCTTCAGCCTCACAAAGACACACCTGGGATCCCAGGACCACCCCAGGCAAGAAAACGACGACGACGACTATGAGCCTTTAGCTCATCTTCGCCCCGAGCTGCCAGGGAACCTCAGGCGCGTGCTCCGTATTACAATTAGGTTTCGAATATTAACACGTGGTTAACGAAAACGGCGATTCCGACAGCACCTAAATACACCCTCCTCCTGAGCCCGCATCTCACCCTCACACTTGAAGCTTCTCCCAGAGTTTAATTTGGTCCGTGGTGTAAACAATCCCTCATTTCCATCCAGAACTTGTGGCATGTTGCTATGTTTACAGGAGAGAGAAAAATCGTCTTAATTTATGTAAAGAGTATTCCTAAAGATCTGGGTAACGGCGCTCGCCGGGAGTCAGCACCAACTGCAGAAATATCACAGGCTGGGCCGCGCAGACCCCCGGGACAGACCGGGGACCACCTGCAGAGCCTCGTGTGCGGGTGGGGCAGAGGGGGCGGGCAGGACCCAACAACCATCCCCCGGGATGCCAGCACCACCCCCAGCCTGGCTCTCTGCACCGAACACAGGTTTGGCGCTGCCGGGCGCACGGGGAGAACGAAGCCGGCTTGTCGGCGGCCAGTCGTAGAGGCGACCTTTGAGGCAGCACGGGGACCCCCTAAGTGAGGCCAAGGGAACCCCCAGCACTGCTGAGCGGGGGTGGGGAACACGGGGGTCACAGGGAGATGGGCAGGGTGGGAGACCCCGCCCCAGCCACACAGAAGCGGGGTCCTGACGTGGGAGACCCACCTGCTTTGCTGGCTGGACAGGAAGAGGGCACCGGGGGACTGCCACAGTGGCCAGCGGGAAGCAGGGGCGTTGCTGGGTCAGAGGCAGCAACACCGGGAGGAGTCCACACCCAGAGTAGCCCACGGCTGCCCCCGTCTGCTTATCTTGTGACCGAAGAGAGTGGAAGACCCCCAAAGTGTAAGCCTGTGCCAGCAGAGTCCCCGGAGGGCCCTGGTGTCACTGTGAGTGACCCCCTCCTGCCTTTACCACCCCCACAACTTCCAAGGACACAGCACAGGGGCCGGACAGAGAGCACAGGGGAGAGGCACTGGCCTTGCATGTGACCAGCCTGGGTTTGACCCCCAGCACCAGTGATGGCTCCTGAACACCGCCAGGAGTCAGCCTGCGTGTGGCCACTGTCGCCCCCAGACAGCCAGGACGGAAACAGAAGAAACAGTCCCAGGCTCCGAGGAGGGGTGCCAGGAGGGGCTGTCTGGGACCATGGGCTGGCCAGGGGGACGGTGTCACGTGGTGGAGGTGACAGCGGCCGGCGGAGGAGCCATGTGGAGAAGCTGTGGACCTGGCCAGGAACGCGTGGGTGGACACTCGCTGTCTACACACTCACTAGGCCTGAGCGGACTCCCGAGCACTGCCACGACTGACCCCCGGGTACGACCCCAAAACCTAAACTGAAGGAAAGCAGTGGGCCTGGAAGACAGTCAGGGGGCAGGATACACATGGCCGCCGCTGATCTTGGTCCTGCCCCCAGCACCAGGCGGGTCCCCAAGCACCACTGGATGTGACCCTGGGGACCCCCAGCCCTGTAGAGTGGCCCCGGTCACCCCCAGCACTGCAGGCCCCTTGGGGGCCCTGCGTGGAGCCACAGCCCGGGGGGCACCAGGTGGCACTGTGGCATATGCTCAGGAGAATGACTTCACTGCTTGACCAACTCCATCAGCAGGGAGAAGCAGCCAGTCAGTCCCCGAGCAGGCAGCGATGCCCAGAGATCCGTCCTCCATAAACAAGGCCCAGGCTGACGCTCACGGCACCCGGCAACCTGCACCTCGGGGCCCGTCAAAGACCAAACAAACCTCGAACAACAGCGCAGAGAAGGGAAGCAGCTGACGACAGCAAGTGCTGGCAGAGATGCAGTCACGACACGTCAGGACTGCCGGCGGGGACGTAGTCACCCGGCCACGTGGAACATTCTGGAAGCTGCTCGGGAAGACCTATTGTTCTGTGTGAGTCAGCCAAGAGCTCTGTTCCAGACTCACATGGCCCCCAGGCACATGTCCAAGCCTCAGCACGCGCCCCCCTAGCTGGGCACACACCGGCAGGACCCTCCTGGCACTTGGCCACAGCTCGGTGGTGACCCTCCCCTCCCCCCCACACACACACTAAGCAGGAGCTAGCCGGAAAATCCATTTCCATGACATTCTGCGACATTCTAGAAAAGGCTCATGGGTGAAGGCAGACCGAGGGGGCAGGGGACGGGACAGGGTGGAAACTGAGGCCAGGGGTCCCCCAAGGAAGTGTCTGGATCCCCCTGCTGTGTGCACCAGAGCCGGAGGGGGTGGCGAGTGATAGTACTGGGGGTCAGGCACCTGGCTCGCACACAGCTGACCTGCTTCAATCCCGGCACCCCAATATGGTCCCCCAAGCACCGCCAGGAGAAATTCTTGAGTGCAGAGCCAGGAGTGACCCCTGAGCATCTCTGGGTGTGACCCCAAACCAAACCAAAACAAAAAAAAAAACACCAAAAACCAAAACCCCAAAGCTGGGGCCGGAGGAGGCCGGGGAAGGGCCCGCACGGTCCTTCCTGCTTCTCCCTCCACCGCCACAAGGTCCCCCGACACCACCGGGGTGCCCCCGAGCACTGCAGGGTCTGAGCGGCACCATGTCCTGGCCTTGCATGGAACCACCCACCCAGGCCCTGTGGGGGCACCTCCTGGGACAGAAGCCAACCCAAGCTGAGCCACTGAGGAGGGCTTCTCCTGTGCCCGTCCGGCACGCACCTGGCAGTGCAGGGTCGCGGGGAAGTGGGTTCCAGGGGCCAGCGAAGGGCCATGGGGGTCCCCAGGCCTCTCTTCCCACCGGCCAGCCTCAGCGCCCAGAGCCAGTCCTGGCCAGCAGTCAGAGGGGGCCCAGAGCCTCGGGGGCCCAATGACAGCTGGTGGCCTTGTTCCTTCCAAGGGTCCCTGCAGCTGGCTCAGCTGTCCACCCCCCTGGCAGGGAAGCCTGGGACAAATGTCCCAGGACAGGGAGATGTGCCCAGAGAGCCATGTCCTCTTCCGCAGGGGCCCCGACTCCCAAGACGCTCCCCAGCGGTGCCGGGCTGGGACTTGGGGCCTCTCACCCCAGACAGCTGCTCCGGCCCCAGAGAAGCAGACCCAGGAGGCGGTCGGGAGAGGGGGTCTCCAGGCCCGTGGCCCGCAGTCACTAGAGGGGGTCTCGGGGCTCCGTGTCCCACACAGACCTCATTACCATGCTGGGACAGCAATGCTATCTCTCTTCACTGGTTTCTTTGTTTAAAAAAATAAAATCAATTTTACCTCCTTGCCATTCAACTCAGACTCCCAAGTAATTTATTCGAAATACTTTATTGCGTTAGTATTAAGGACTGTGATCATTCAAACATATAAAGGGGATTCAGAACTTTTTTATTTGCACACATGTTAATTTCTTAGGAGAAATTAACCTGAAAAATTACAGTGACTGATGTGATTACAGGGGGCCACTGGAATGAAAGCACCCTAACCCTCTAATTTTAATTTACGGCACCTATTAAACCCCCCTCCCCCACCCCCCACCCCCCGCCAGACACAATGGCATCAAGCTGCAACTTGAAATAGAGACCAATCAAAGGTTTGATTCTGCCTTTTGGATTAAGGTGCACTGTGTCATTGAGGAGTGACTTGAAACAGGAAGCAGTGTCACCGGCTCCTGCGAATGAGGTTCTGACACCTGCAAACAAATTGAAGGCATAAATCTACGCCCCATCCCCACGCTTCTGACGCCGGGCACCGTGGAAGGCCTCGCGGCTAATTTTCCTTTCCAAGGGCTGGAGCAGATTGATGGCGACCTTGACCTCTGACACAGCTCTGAGGCAACCGGCAGAGGCAATCGCGAAACCGAACACGCCACGGGCTCGTGAGTCTGATGTGACCTCTACAGCGCCAGGTCTCACGCTTTCCAGAATGTTCTCCGAGGGAACAGCTCCCCGGGCCTGGTCCGGGAAGGATGTTTCCTATTTACTTGGCAACGTGAGGGCAGATTAGAGGCTAATCGACGGGCCCTGAGTTATCACAGGCCACCCCCGGAAGGCTTCTGGGGCTGCAGCAAACGCTGGAGGAAGAGGAAACGCAGGCCGGGAGCTTCCCACGGAGGAGGGCGGCACCAGCCGGAGCAGAGTGGCCTGGGCCGCCATGGCCGCGTTGGCTCCCAGCGTTTCCTTCCTCGCAGGAAGCAAGCAGGGCTGCCCTGTCACCAGCAAGATTGAGTGAAAACGGCAGATCTGCAGCCCAAGGAGGACGCCAGGGGCAGGATGGAAAGACACCGCCATGAGCCTGTGGGTGGCGAGGAGGGCAGTCCCCGGGAGCACTGTCTCCTCACGGGCCCTCACTCGGTTTGCGTGGCCCGTGGGGACATTGTACGAAACGGGAACTAGTGACCGGAGGGAACAGAGCAGCTGTGCCCACAATCCGAGCTATGCCAGGCGGGCAGGAACCATTCTCTCCCTCTGCAGTGCTCAAGGGCTCAGGCTCCCGGCTCAGTGCTCAACTGCCACTCCCAGCCACTGCTGGAGGACCCCGGGTGCCGGCACGGAGCTGAGGGCTCCTTCCTGCATGCTGACTGGGCATGCAGGCCCAGAGCCAGGTCCGGCCAGGAAACAGGCTCACCCAGTCACCTCAGCTTCCTGCCCCGGCAGCCGCGGAGTCTGGGTCTGGGGGCCATGGCCCCTCCCCAGTGGGGTCCTTACTCGGAGGCAGGGGAATCTGCCAGCACCCTCTCTGCATTGCTTGCCCTGTGAGCGTGACCCTGGCCTGACCCGTCCGGGACAGTGGGGTTCCGGGGGCTGGAGCTGGTGGGGGGGGACCAGGACACACATGGGTCTGGACAGAGGCCCCCCAAGAGCGGAGAGAGCACCCAAGCCCAGAGCCATGGCAGAGCCCAGCCAGGCACGGGGACTCGGGGATGCTTGATGGGGGCGGGATGGGGGCCTGGAAGGTGCAAGGGCCAGTCTTGGTTCCTGTGTGCCTGTCGGTCTCTGTCTCTGCCTCTCTCTGGAACTCTCTCTGCCGCTGCCTCTCAAGGGGACAGTCCATTTCCACTGGCCTCACTGCCTCCTGCTACACATTTATACCTTCTCTCGGTTCCAGGGGATGCCTGGTCCTTGTAGCTGCCAGGAGCCTGTCCCTGCCAGTGTGTGTGTGTGTGTGTGTGTGTGTGTGTGTGTGTGCGCGCACGCACGCATGCGCGCGTGTCTGTGTATATGTCTGTGCATCTCTGTGTGTATGTCTGTGTCTGTCTATGCGTCTCTGTATGTCTGTGTGTGCCTATGTGTGTGTGTCTGTGTGTGTGTGTCCATGTGCGTGTCTGTGTGTGTCTGTGTGTGAGAGAGTGTTTGCGTGTCTGTGTGTGCCTGTGTGTGTATGTCTCTGTGCGTCTGTGTGTCTGTGTGGGTCTATAGGTATATGTGTGTTTCTGTGTATGTGTCTGTGTGTATCTGTGTGTGTGAGAGCATGTCTCTGTGTGTATGTCTGTGTGTGTGTCTATGTGTGCCTGTGTGTGTCTATGTGTGCCTATGTGTGTATCTGTGTCTGTGTGTGTGTCTGTCTGTATGTGTCTGTGGGTGTGTGTCTGTGTGTGTGTCTGTGTGTATGTCTGTGTGCCTGGCGCCGGTGTGTGTGCCTGTGTGTGTGCCTATGTGTGTGTGTGTGTGCGCGCGCGCGCACGCGCCTGGACCCTGCGCCCTGCCCGTCCGGCCTTCGGACCTTCGCTCCCGGCTGTGCAGCCATGCAGGAAATGAGTCTGGAGGCAGCTGGCGTTTCTGCGGGAGGAGGCCTCCAGCGAGCAGAGGCAGCAGTGGGCGTGGAAGTGCCAAGTGGCAGGTGGAATCCGGCGTAGGTGGCTCTGTCTGTCTCTGTCTGTCTGTCTCTCCTCGGCTCTGCTCTTCGTCTGAGCGGTTGCAGGGGCCTGAGGGCTCCTGAGGGTCCCCGTCCTGCCCCCTACCTAAGAGCAGCCTACGCGGAAGGCCTCTGCTGGGTCCTGCAGCGGGAGACCCGCCCTGGCCACTCGGATCCCCGGGACAGCCCACGAGCAGCTGCAGGAATGCCCCGGAAACTCGGGGGTCACCAGCTCCCACACGGATCCGCGGGCTGAGCAGTCTGGGGGCCTGAGAGACAGCCCCGAGGGGTCCTGCAGGCCCCAGCCCCACTGGGCCCATGCTCTAAACCATCCAGCCCAGTTGGCTGAGTCATGCTGGGAGTGACCCAGTGGCCCTTGAGCACTGCTTGGGAGTCCAAATGAATGAATGAATGAATGAATGCTACAATGCTCAGAGCGATTTCCTGTTCCCTGGCAGTTAGAGCTGACTAACCAGAGGATGATCTGCAGATTTCTGGGGGGCTGAGCTCAGCCAAATTTGAGTACAAGGGGCTTGTGGGAAGCTCCGGGGGGCTGCTCTGGGGTCTGCGCCCGGCCCAGGCAGGCAGTGAGGGGCCGCCCGCTGGACCCGGCTCTCCCCACACGCCGGCCCCCGCCTCCCCGACAGGAACCATCAGCCAGCTCTGGATGGGGGTGGCCCAACCTCCGTCACCCATGCCGAGGCCCTTGGGTGACACCCAGGCCTGGGCTCAGTGTGGCGCACGCAGCTGCCTCTCCAGCCTGCTCCCGTGACCCACGGCCCCTGAGAACCTTCCGGCAGTTCCCCGGCTCTTCTCCTTGCTCAAGTAGCCAGCATCAGGCTCAGCGGGGGTGAGCGACAAACTGCCTGGCCCACCGGGTTCTAGGAAGTTCTGGAAGCCACTGCTCTCAGTTTCTTCGCTGTGTCCCACAGCGGAGCTGGGAAGGCCAGAAGGGCCCTGAGAGACGGACTCGGCCTGGCTCTGCCTTTGCACCGTGGCTCTGGGTGGCTGCCCGCTCTCAGGATGGGAGAGCCGGGGCCTCGCACCCAAGCCAACACTGTTTCTGCCATGCCAGCGGCCACCCCGGGCAGAGAGGAAACTCCCACGGGCCCACCACACCGAGAAAAGAAAGTGAGATCCACCGCGAGGCTGGTCCGGCCGGCTGTTTCAGAACAGCCAGGAGTAAGCGGCCCGCTGCGGGGATGGACGCCAACTTCTGCCCGCTGCAGCCGACCACCGGCCCTCCCGAGCAGGAGGGGGCTGGACGCAAGCAGGGGAGAGCCCCTCCCGTCAGGGGCACGGGCAGCAGGGGGAGGGAAGACGAGAGGCCCAGTGGGGCAGGGCCTGGGTCTGGGGGATCCTGGGAGGCCCAGGTCCACACAGGCACAATAGGCTCAGAGATGCGCCTGGAGTGGGAGCCGGGGGGTGGTCCTGGTCTGTGGAACAGAAGGGGAACACGTCTGGAGGCACAGCACGGACGACTGTGGATGTTGTTTTCCAAGCACAGAACCGCGTCGCGCATCAGTGTTTTGGGGTGCCAGCCCATGGTTCACAGAAGTTTCCACAGGCTCCAAGTCCTTTTGTCCAATCAAGGGAAGTTTTCATAGGTGTCAGGGGGCACCAGAATCTCCGACTCCAAAGGACGTTTGACCTCCCTCAAGGACCCCCTGGCAGCCCAGGAGCAAAGGAGCTCATGTGGTCCCACGTTCCCCGGCGTGTCCCCAAAGGTAAGAGCCCCAGCACAGGGCCAAGACCCCTCAGCACCCCCCGCCAGCCTCCTCTCTCGTCCCATGGATGCCACATCCCTCTGCCCACCCCATACGACCCTCCCGTTGGAGGCCAAAGAATCTCCCAGAAAACCCAGCTGCCCGCCCTCCCAGGCCCCGCGCCAGCTGTGGGGCAGCTGGGTCCCCTCTGCACCCGCTAGAGTACCACACCCCCGAGTGACCATCCTGGCCCCTTAGGGATGGCAGGGCTAAGCCAGTCCCCAGGGAGTGGTGAGTTCGAGGGTCTGACGTCTATTGCTCCCTGCATTCGAGAAAGCCCTGGTGTGGGGGGGGAGGTCTGACAGAAGGTGGGAGGTCTGAGCCCCAGCGGCGGGAACACGGTCTCACTGGGGCGTCCACATCCTCCAACCACGCTGGACTCCAACGCACAAGCGCTGGAAGGAATTTAAACGGGCAGCTTGATAACATCTCCCCGGGCCAAACCCAGCGGGCATGGGGGACGTTGGCAGAAGGGAGCCCTCGGGACTGTGCGCCAGGGCACGCGGCCACCACGCAGGCCGGCAGGCCGCGGGCAGCGCGCGCGTGTGGGCCTCTATCGGAACGAGAGCTGCTGGCAAGTCTCAGGACTGGAAAACGGGCCAGCAAGAACCTGCACCAGAACAATGCCCGTCTGGAGAGCATAGGGGGAGGGGAGGGGAGGCCCAGGCAGCTGCCTTTGTCCTGGGGGTTCCTGGGTTTCGGGGTCCCACCTGGCGGCATGGGGGGGCTGATGATCTCCGACTGGCCTGGGAGACAGCACTGAACCTCGGGCTGCATGTGCAGAGCGAGTGCTCCAGCCTCGCATGTAGACACAGGACGCAGCGTCCACCCGCTCAGCTGCTCGGGGTGGCCCATCGGGCGCTGCCCTGCACCGTGAGTGAGGCGGGGCTGGGGGTCCCGGAGCTTCAGGAGGGACGTGCGCCCTGTCCAGCCCCACTCGCACCCACAGGGGGCCTGGAGCAGGGCACAGTTGGGGCCGGATCTGCAAAGTCTGCAGGATGAAGGCGACAGCCCCCCCCAAGAAGCTGACCACAGAGACAGCGGGGGATTCCCAGACCCCCAGGGAGGGCCAGCACAGCATGAAGACCAAAGATGGGCCGGGTCCAGCGCTGGACACTTCAGAACTCTTGGTGAAGGAGGACAGGGAACGGGTTAGTCTCCCTGAACAGAAACTGAAACACCGTCCAGGGAGAGGCGGGAGCACCAGCACGTGAGCACCACAGCCGCGAATGGACACACAGAAGGTCAGAGCAAAGGTGGCCACGGCGCTGGGCACATCTCAGGTCTGCCCCGTCCAGTCGCCCTGAGACTCCGGGGCCCTCCTAGGTTCTCTTCACTCCTTCCCCCATCCCCCCCAGTTCAACCCCACGCCAAGCCTGCCGGAGCACAGCAAGTCACGATCCCCATCATGGCCAGAGCTGGGCACCTGCGCTGACCGCCACACCCCACTGAAGGCCCAGCATCTGCGCTCGAACCCTCAGGCATCCAGGAGGTCGGGCCGTGGGGTCTCTCCGTGCTGCCCCCGTCACGAGCACCCCCACACCCCCTCCAGTCCTGGCCAGCATCCTCGTGCTTGCAGAGAGCACCTGTCTGGGTCAGCACTGGCTGGAACCTTCTGGAACTGAGCACCCCATGGAGCAGGGCTGGAGCCAGGGCCCACGGCCTCTCCCTTGAAGTACCTTCCCAACGCACAAACGTCACAGCACGCTGAACTGCTCACACCAGTAGGGTGTTCCTCCTCCAGCCTCCCCAAGGTCAGGATGGAGCCTGGGGCTCCCCAGAAAAGGCAGCACCTGCACCCCATCAGGGGTCTCACATGCATACCTGCTCCCCACCACGGTCCCTATGTGTACCTTCACCCCACACACCTCCATGGGCTCCTGACCCTCAAGCATGGCTGTTTTCGGGTCACCCCAGGGAACTCGGGGCTCACTAGCACGAGCACTGGGGCGAGCGCCCCAGACCCCCCCAAGCACAGCGCGTACGCCGGCCCTTTGAGCCACGCCAACTTCCCGCTGCAGGCAGCCCTGGCTGTGTTTGAAGCCGGCTTTCAAATAAGACGGCCCTTGGGAATACTCATTGGGATCCTACGTCCTTGGGAGTCAGCATGAAAGGCTCTGCGTATGTGTATTTCTGAAACTTATTGTTATTATTTTTTTTTTATTTCATAAGCTTCATCAGCCCCTTTGAAGTAGCGGGGAGTTGAAAGGCGGGAGGCCCACCTCGCTGGCCCCGCGCCCGGGGGCGGGTTCAAAGAGGTGGCGAACCACATCAAACCCTGCACAGCACCTGGACGGGGCAGACCTGGGCAGATGAGGTTTGGGGCACAGCCGCGAGACGGGGAGCAAAGGAAGTTGGCTTGGCAATTGCCCCCAGCCTGGGCAGAGCGACCCGCCCTGGGCCCCTCCTGCAGGCCCGCAGGCTCAGGGAGGCCCTGAGGTGAAGCCCCATCATGGGGAAGATGTCCCAGCTCCTCTGGGGGGAAACGCATCCGAGATGAGGCCATGGGAAGGCAAGCCTCCCCGGGCAGAGGGTGTGCCGGTCGGTGTCCAGACCCAAAGCGTGCCCAAGGCACCGGTCAGCGGCCATCCGTACCTGGTGCAGGGCTGCGGCAGCCGGGTTCAAGGGCACAGGCCCGGGCGCCGGGCAGTGGAGCGGTGGGTCTAGAGTCTAGAATGAACGACACCCCCCGACCGGCCGTGGACGGGCTCTCACTGTCGGCCCATGGCCAGGAAGGTTCTGGTTCTCTGGGGAGGTAAGAAAAGCGGGGAGTAGAGCGTTGGGTTTGGGGCTGGGGGCTGGGGAGACGTCCCCTGGCCTGGAAGCTGTCCTCTGACCCCAGCTGCATCCCCCAGAGTCTCTCGACTGCTGTGGCCACTGGCCAGCCCAGGTGGAGTTGTGGAGACCCGCACAGGGTGCCCCAGACCGTCCGAACACAAGAGAGAGCCCGGGGCGTGGAAGGCCGGATCCAGGCTGGACACAGCGGTCACATTAGGGGACAAATGCTCACATGAAATCTCGTCACCCCATTCAGTTGAGGGCACCAGCAGCAGAGCGACCCAGGGAGCCCCCGAGAGTCTGGCTGGCACCTGGGCATCTCCTGCTGGGGGTCGACTGCCCATTTATTCCCCAAAACTCCACTGGTCCCTCTCGGGAATCACGGCCGTGGTTTGCTGAGTACCTTGGGCTGGGTCTGAACCTCGGTCACGGGAAGACAAGTAGGGCTGACTGCTCTCTGCTAAGGACAGGGGCACAGGGGCACGGGGACGCCCCAACCCAGGACACACCGGCACTATTTACTGGTCAGGAAGGTGGGACAGAGCCTGCACAGTCTGGGGCAGGCAGAAAGGCAGAGGCTAAAGCCAAAAAAAAAAAAAATGGGGCAGGAGTGATAGTACAGCGGGTAGGGCGCTTGCTTTGCATTCGGCCGACCCGGGTTCGATTCCCAGCATCCCATATGGTCCCCTGAGCACTGCCAGGAGTAATTCCTGAGTGCAAAGCCAGGAGTAACCCCTGTGCATCGCCGGATGTGATTCAAATAAATAAATAAATAAATAAAAACAGGAGTAATTCCTGTGCATCGCCAGGTGTGACCCAAAAACAAAAAAAAAAAGAAAGAAAGAAAGAAAGAAAGGCAGAGGCTTTTCCTAGGTCTGGGGATTTGAGGAGAGGGGAGCATTTGAAGAGGGTTTTGAGGTTTAAGTAGGAGTCCCAGAGGCAGAGATATAAAGGGGAAGGAGGGTCAGGCCAGAGGGCTGAGTGGCTCCCCGTGGGAGGATCTGGGGACAGAGCAGGCCAGGGGAGTCCAAGGAAGGCTGGAGACAGTGCAACCCTGTTCCTGCTGGGACGCCCAAGGAGAGCGTTTCATCCTTAGAGTGAATCACGGCGGACACTGCAGAGCCGAGGCCAAGAACGGAATGAACAGCAGCTTCCCCAGGCCCCTCACGGCTCCCCAGGCCTCCTCAAGGGGCCCTGGGGGTGTCTAGTCCCACTCAGCAAATGTGCTTCTGTTTGTGGGCTCAGCCGGCCGTGTGGGGCGGGAGCCCAGCACGGTCTCCAGGCCCCCAGCAGACGTGCTGAACACCTGCCTCCCTCCTCGGCCGGTCCGATGGACAGCGCCCACTGAACACACCCCCGCCCGGCCAACAGACGCGCCCCAGCCTCCCGCTTCCTGAGGGGTTCCGGTGCCTCCTGGCCACAGATTCCAGCAAACACCCAGACATCCACCCCCCAGGGCAGAATGAGAGCCAGGAGCCACCACAAGGAAATGTGGAGTGTGGGAGACATTCACTCCCCAGGAGAAGTACCCAGGGGGCAGAGGCTGGTCTGCGCATGGCCCAGGGGGACAGTGTGGGCTGGACAGTCAGAGGGAGCAGAGAGCGCAGAGCGGACCCCATGGCCAGAGGATGAGATACAGATTGTCACCACTGAAACGCACCATGTTCCCGACCCACCAACAACCAGCTGTCCACGGCCGCCAGCGCCTTCCCGGTGCTCCTCTTAGGTGGGGGGCTTGCGCCCACTTAACCTTCATCCCCAAATGTCCTTGAGCCTGGAGGCCACGCGGGTCCTCACCAGTCCCTGCGCTGGGGTGGCGGCAGGGCCTGGCTCAGGGCTGTGCCTTTCCAGCTAAGCCTGGGGCCAGGGGACTCCTGCTCCTGGCCGCACACGAGGGGGTGACCACGGGAGAACTCAGACACCACTAGCACCAGTGGACACAGAACTCTGCGGTCAGCTCCGCATCTGAACGAACAGGGGGAAGTCAGGCCAGACTCCCCACCTCTGGGGCCTCCTTCCTCTTCCTCCCGGCCGGTTGCCCCCAGACTCCCTAGAGGAGTCACTGGGCCCCAGGGCCACTTGACAGAGCTCTCTGAGGCTGGTGAGGTCAGCTGGAGGGACTGCGGGGACCAAGCCAGCTGTGCGCAGGCAGAATCCTGGCAGGGAGGGATGATGGGTCCTTGGGACCTGGTCTCCCTCCAGGCGCCCGGCCACGGAGGACTTCCCCACTCGCGGACTCTGCCGCCCCCCCAGTCAAGCCTGGAGCCCCGGGCTGACACAGACACGCCCGCCCCAGCTGGGCACCAGCGCGGGCAGGCGAGGTGCTCCAGGCGCTCGGGGCCAGCCCAGCCCTGCCCTGCCCCTGACCCCTGCGCGCTGCGGGACCTTCCCCACGGGGGGCCTGGACCCCAGGCCTCTCGCCCAGCTCACTCCGGCGCCGCGGACAGGGGTGCCGGGCCTGTCCAGCAGCCCAGGCCGGAGGGAGGGGGGCTGCTCCCGCCTCTCCGGGGAGGCCCGAGGGGGCTGCGCCCCAGAGCGCCCCCCACCCGCGCGCCCGGAGTTGCGCCAAGTCCTCACTTTGCGCGCAGCCCGGGTGGCTGCCGGGGCCGGGGGCGTGCGCGGGGGCCCCCCGCAGGGACCAGGCGGCGCGCACACGCCCACCCGGGGCGCACCTGGGCCGGAGCGCGGGGGGCCGGCCGGCTCCGCGGGCCGCAGCGACCCCCGGGCAGCGGCGGGGGCCCCTGGGCGACTCGGCCTGCGCCGGCCGCGCTCACCCCGCCGCGGGGGCGCCCCGCGTCCCCCGCTCCCCCGCGTTCCCCGCGCGCTGCGTCCCCCGCGCCCCCCGCATTCCCCGCGCGCACCGCGTCCCCCGCGCCCCCCGCGCGCCGCTCACCTCGCGGGGGCCGGTCCGGACGCGCCGATCGCGCCGCCGCGGCGGCTCCGCATCGCCCGGCGCCGCCCGCCGCGCCCGGGGGCGCCCGCCGTCCCCGCCGTCCCCGCCGTCCCCGCGTCCCCGCGTCCCCGCGGCCGCCCAGCAGGACCCGAGCGCCGCCGCCGAGCAGGAAACCGGCCGGTCCCGCCGCCTCCGCGCGCTGCGGGCTCGGCTGGCGGGGCGGGGGCGGCCGCGAGGCGCGGGGGCGACGCCTGGTGTCCGGCGCGGGCAGCGCACCCGGCCCGGCCCGGCCCCGCGCCGCCCCGCCCCGGGAGGGCCCGCACCCCGGACGCCCGGCCTGGCCGCGGGCCTGGACACCAGGAAGCGCCGGCGCCGCCGGGCGCCCTCTGGACAGGAGGCGCGGCCGCGGACGGAGGGGGCCCTTGTGGGTGCGGGGACCCTGGGGACAGAGGCCCTGAGACCCGCCCTCCTTCCAGGCCCGGGCAGGAGCACCCCTAAGTACGTGGGAAACGTCGTCAGGGCTTGGGCCAGGGCGGCGGATGAGCAGGGCTGGGCGGCTGCCTGGCGCGTGGACATCTCCCCGGGCCTCCAGGCCCCTTCTTGTGGGTGCAGCGTCACTCACTGATGGTGAGAAGGCAACTCTGGGGGTCTGGCCCCCCCAAACGCCAGGACTCAGGGCAGCTGGGCACCCCCACGGTGAGGAGGATGGGACCTTCAGCCTGACTTGTCCCAGTAAGAACTTGGGGGGACCTGAACCCAGCGTGTGTGTGCGACTGCGCCCACACCCGACTTGTCCTTGGCACTCGCAGGCATGACCGCTGTCCTCCAGGAGAGGGGCTGTGGGGACCCCCAGTGGGTTCCTGAGCCCTTGCAGGGCACCCAACTCAAACCGTATCCTGGCCTGGCTGGCGGGGTCAGTGGGGCCCAGTGGTCTGCAGGACTGGGAATGGAGGAGTAGAAGCCTCCAGCTGTGCGCCACTCTGAGGGCCCTTGGTGGGGCGCATCTTGCAGTGCTGTGGGGTGTGTTCTGGGGGTGCTGGTGTCCGAGGGGGGGCTGCCTCTCTGGAAAGTGAAAGCTGGGACAGCAGAGCCCACCTGCGCTGGACTGACTCAGTTTCCCTGCGGCACCTCACTTCCACCTCTCCACCCCTGCCCAACTGCAGGCCGCAGAAGACCCGTGACCGTACCCCGTTCTCGGCTGGCTCCTTCCCCTCCCCAGTCCATGCCCAGGTCACCCCCATCCCCGACTTCACACCGACTCTTACACAGACTCAACCTTCAGGGGGTCTGACCCTGCTCACTCTCCTCCAAGCCCCCCAACCCCCCAATTGCTCCCTTGCCCCAGCGTTCAGCACCTCCCGGGGGCCCCAGCCTGGCTCTCTTCTCCCTTCACACCCAGCCCCTCCTCTGACTGCCGCACCCCTCCCTGCCCTACTCTCGACCCGTTTTCTGCTACCCAACGCCCCCAAGCAGTCCCTACTGTGAACGTGGCCCCCTCTCTCCACCCGGCAGCCAGGGAGCCTGGTAAAAATGTGGGCAGCACCAGACGGCCACGGGGCCCCGAGCTCGGTCGGCCCCCGGGAACAGCCCAGATGGCACGGGGCGGGTGGCCCGGTGACAGGCCCGGGGGCTGGCTGCAGCGGCGGCCACTGCTTCCACGCGGGCACGCGGCAGCCGAGGAGGTAGGCAGGCAGGAAACTGTCGCCTTGTCAGACATCTGCTCCCGGGGCGTCGGCAGCCGGGGAACAGGACGGGTACAGATGGCTCTGCCCTCCGTGCTGTCGCTCGATTCTTCCAGGAGCCAGGCCCGACTCCAGCGGGCTCCAGACCATCCTCCCGGGCCCTCCCAGGCCCCCTCAGCCCTCCTCTTCCCACCTCCTGCAGGATCCAAGCACTACCGGCTTCCCAAGGGATCCCCTGATCGCCTCAGAGACTTTCCGACCTCTCGCCGTTCAGACCATGCGCCCTGCCCGTTGGGGATCTGGAACCCGGCACCATCCTGGTAGAACTCACTGCTCCCCCTTCTCCCCACTCCAGTCCGAACCCGGCCCTCTGTTGCCGTCGGCTTCCGGGTTTCCAGGCCAGCAGACTCGTGTTCTTCCAGCCCAGCTTGAACCCCTGTTTCTGCGTCTGTTCTCCGTCAGCTGTGGCTGTCCCGCTGCCTTCAGTCTCGGCATTTCTCAGAGTGACCCCAGTGAGGCTCCCCGGGTTTCCAGGGGTGAGTGAGTTCAACTAACACCAACGTCGTGAGACCAGAAAGTGCTCCCTAAAAGCATCAAGAGGTAAAATGGATGTGTTGGAAGCGAAACAAGGGTTTCCTTTTAAACACTAGTCATGTCGGCCTGAAAAAGGGGGTGAAAAGGCGAAGGCCTTATTTGGGGTGAGAGGGTGGCCGGTTCGGGTACAAGAACGGAGGAAGCAACTTTGCACGTGGCCCTCCAGGAGTCCCAAGAGGGAGGGAAGATCCCTGGTTCCAGCAGCGTTCGCGGGTGCCCAGAGCAGAAACTTCTTGGCTGCAGGCTTGGCTCCTGATTTCAGCCTTGGCTGCAGAGTCCCTGGTGAGCCCTGTCCCCTTCACGAGTGCCAGGTCACTGTGGGGTGATTTCTTCGAACAATTGCTCTGACTCTGTTCAAGCAAGAGCTGACACCCGCCCAGCTCCAACTAGACACAAAGTGAATGTTTGAATGTTTCTCCTCCCTGAAGGGCCACATGCAAAGTTGCGTCAATGTGTCCCCTGCAGAAACATTCACTCCTAAGGGCTAAAATCAGGGCTTGATAGCTGGTTGTCTGGAGAGCCGAGGGAACAAGGAAAGATAGACTTCAGGACCTGCCTTCTCCCAGGAATGTTCTGGAAGCCTGACACAGCTTCTAGAATTTGCCAGAGGCGTTAGTTAACTCGAGTGGTCCAGGTCTTGGTCTTCCCACGTCCCCTCACCCTTCTCAGGGGACGCCAGCAGCCCCTCGCCTGATGCCGGAGGCCAGCCCTCCCGAGAGAGCCCCCTGCCACTCAGAACCACCAAGGGCCCCTCTGTCCATCCTTCCCCACACAGGGCCGAGGATTTCTTCTCGGGCCCTTTCCCCTGATAAGACGAACTTGTGTGTCAAACAGATCCCGTGTGTGCGGTTTCCTGAGTGGAAAGAAATGCCCCAACGAGAGCCATGCGCCCTCCTCCTAAGAAACATCTCTCCCATCGCCCTCGAAGCTTCTGCGTGTGCCTCGGGGTCTGACAGCCTTCCCAGCGGCAGCCCTGGCCGGCCACTGCCCCCGTCGTGCACTGGCCCCGGGAGAGCCGAGGCCTGCGGAAGGCCCGGAGCAAACCACCTGGCAGGGGCTCTTCCCAGCGAGCCCAGCAGAAATGGGCCTCCTCACTCCAGCCTACGTTTCTGCAGATAGACGTTTCCTCTCTCCTCTCCAAGAAGTCCTGCAGCCTTCGGTTTCGGGGAGAATATAACAGCACTCTTTTTTTTTTCTTTTTTGGGTCACACCTGGCGATGCACAGGGGTTACTCCTGGCTCTGCACTCAGGAGTTAGTCCTGGCGGTGCTCAGGGGACCATATGGGATGCTGGGAACCGAACCCGGGTCGGCCGCGTGCAAGGCAAACGCCCTACCCGCTGTGCTATCTCTCCAGCTCAACAGCACTCTGTCTTTACTCTCTAAATTATGGGACATTTTCACGTGGGAAATGATTTATTATTGGTCTTCTATTTAATTTCTGCTTGCTTTTGGAGCAGGACAAGTTAGAGCTTAGCTAGCACGGAGTCCTGAGATGTCGAGAAAACGCTTGGCAACAGGATCTACAAAACCGTTTCTTATTAGTGCCACAGGACAGTTTTTTTAAAAAAATGTAATTAATTTTGGGGGCTGGAGTGATAGCATAGCAGGTAGGGCGTTTGCCTTGCACGCGGCTGACACGGGTTCGATTCCCAGCGTCCCATATGGTCCCCCAGGCACTGCCAGGGGTAATTCCTGAGTGCATGAGCCAGGAGTAACCCCTGTGCGTTGCCGGGTGTGACCCAAAAAGCAAAAAAAAAAAAAGTAATTTTTAACCATTTTCCTATTTCTCGTTTGGGGGACTCACCAGGGGTGCTCAGGCTACTCCCTGCTTGACGTGTGGGACCTGCTTTTGGCGGTGCTGAGGGGTGCATTTGGTGGGTCAAACCCCAACCTCGAAGCTCTCCGCCAGTTGAGGGCTCTCTCTCCTTCCTTGTCCCTGCCTCACTCCAAAAACTTGAAATGTTTGATTTCCTCAAGCGTTGCTACCATAAGAGATACTTTTAGTATGAGAAATTGCCTCTTTAATGGAAAATTATTATGTCAAGGAAATGTTCCTCTTCAAATGATCCCTAAGTACATACAAGCTACATGCAATTCATTAAAGAAAGATAAATGTGTGTTAATTAGTTAAATCACTGTCACTGTCACTGTCCTCCCGTTGTTCATCAATTTGCTCGAGCGGGCCCAGTAACGCCTCCATTGTGAGACTTGTTGTGACTGTGTTTGGCATATCGAACACGTCACGGGGAGCTTGCCAGGCTCTGCCGTGCAGGCGAGATACTCTCGGTAGCTTGCCGGGCTCTCGGGGAGGGGCGGAGGAATTGAACTTGGGTCAGCCATGTTGGCCTCTTGCAAGGCAAACGCCCTACCCGCTGTGCTATCGCTCCAGCCCAATTAGTTAGGTAATAAAACAAATCACATATATTCTAAAGCTCTCTACATGCCCTAAGATGAATCTTTGTGATTATTTTTCTAAAATAATAATAACAAGGCTAACTTGACATTGAATAACCCTTAAAATAAGCAGACGAGAAACCAGCACCTTCAAGCGACAGGAAAAGGGAAAAGGAAACCACTTGTCCTGGTGCATGCCGGTCACTCGAGGACCACCTCTCTGGCCTCAGCTAGAGTCCGGGAGTGAGCAGGTAGCATGAGGGTTGCATTTGTTGGTTTGTTTGTTTGGGGTCACACCTGGTCTTCTCAGGGTTTGCCTCTGCCTCTGAGGGGGAGAGGCAGGGCAGCTAGGAGCAGGCCAGGGGGCCAGAAGGAAGCCCACCCAGGCTGTGGGGTGGAACAGACCACAGGGGAGGCATCAGCAAGGTGGGAAATACCCCCCGGGAATTACAGACCAGCAAAGGGGAGAAAGTGGAGAATTACACACCAGCAACTAGTCACAAAGGCAACTTCCCAGGTCTCATCCCACGTAAGGCTTGTAACAGACAGGCAATAAAACAAAGGGTTCATCATGACTTAATGAAACAGCAGACAGGAGATTAAAAGGGGAACTCAGGGGGGCAGGAAAGGAATGGAACTCTGAAGCCCTACAGCATCGAGTTCATGCAGAGCCAAGAAGGAAGTGGCGGCGAGGCGAGTTTCCCCGAGGAAGAGGAGAAACAGGCCCAGCGTCCACAGAAGAAGGAGGACATGGAAGCCCACGGTGCCCGGACACGGGACAACGAGGGGACCCAAAGGGAAATCCCGACCAACGGAGCTCAGAGTTGAGAAACACGAGACAGAACGATTTCTCTGCAGTGACTGTGCAGAGTGAAAGACAATCCGAGAACTCGGGCGCGAACAGGTGTCGGACATTGGCTACCCAGCACACAAGTGGCCCAGTGCATGGTCCAGCTCCACATGACTGTCCAGGGGGAGGAGACGAGGTGGGCGCAGACTCGTCCGAGCGTCATCCGATGTCACAGACCGGGTGTGGGTGCGCGGTGCAGAGCTGGTCTGGGGGACAGGAAGTGGCAGCTGGGCTGTCACTCAGGAGCTGGCCCTGGGGGCCAGAGAGATAACACAGTGGGGAGGGCACTGGCCTTGCACATGGCCGCCCCAGGTTCAAACCTGGCATCCTATATGGTCCCCCGAGCACTGCCAGGAGCGATTTCTAAGAACAGAACCGGGAGAAACCCCTGAGCATCACCGGGTATGACCCCCAAACAAAAAATATTCCCAAAATGCACGATTTCTTCTCTGTCCACCAGAGAACCACAGCGACCACACTGGTTCTTTGGTGTAGAAAGGATCCCCGAGGCAGAGGAGCGCAGATAGCTCTGTGGTCTCTCCACGGAGAAGCCCCGGCAGCCAGGGGCTGTGGTTCCCGAGAGAGAGGCAAGGCCGTGAGCTACAGCTGCTGAACGATTGGCCATTGCGGGGGTGCTCCAATGGGCCAAGGAGACCACGAGGGGCCCAGGCCTCTGGAACTGGACAGAGGGATGGGGGGGGGGGCGCAAAAGTGACCAGAATGGGGTTCCGAGAGGGCTCTGTGGGGAACCCAGGGGCCGGCCATAAACCATGGAGCAGAGCCCCTGGAGGCAGCGTGAGGAGCCAGGCCTGCAGTGGACAGTGCTGACGCCTGAGTGTGACCTGAAGGAGACCCAGGGACAGAAGTCACACACGTGGCCTGTGGGCTACTTTGGTTTGGTTTTTGTGGCAGGCTTGGTGGTGCTCAGGGGTCCGCGTGTGCCAGGAATCAACCATGGGATTTCCCCCCCTGGTTTCCTTAACAAGGGGCGCTCTAGAGACCCCTGGACTGGTGGTGCTCAGCCCAGAAGTGCTCTGGGCTGTAGGTGCGACTCCCTGCAGTGCTCAGGGTAACGTGGCGGGGACGCGGTCTCTCTGTGCCAGGCGTTGGTGCCACATGCCAAATCCTGTTATCGGTGTTTGGCAAAGATGCCAAGGGGATTCCCAAGGGGAAGAACATCTCTTCAAAGACTCCAGTGTGAGTCACTGTGTATCCATGTGTAGAATGAATGACAACCTTCCTTCACGAGCCGTGACCCCAAAATAGATAACGATCACACACAGATATGGGCATGAAATGGAAACATTCTCTGAGAGGATAGGACAGAAAGACCTCTGTCATCTCGGATTAGGCAATGCCCTTTGAAATATAACATTTCGTGCATAACCGATCACATAAAAATATTAGTAAACTAGACTTCACCAATTTGAAATAGGATTCCGCCTTTAAAGATAGTCCAATAAAATTAAAAAAAAAACGAATTGTGGGAGAAAATTAGCTGGAAACGTATATCTAATTATAGACTTCGCAGAGTATATAATTTACTTATTTTGTTTGTTTGCTTTGGAGGCTCATCCTGGTGTTCTCGGGGCTCACTCCTGCCTCTGACTTATTTGGGGGACCGGATGCGTCTCCAGGGACCAAACCTGTCGGCCTCAGGCGGCACTGTTGCTCTGCCCTCCTGATATTCAACTTAAATACCTTTTATAACAGTAAGAAGGTGACCAATTTTAGAAAGTGTTCAAAAAATTTAAATAGGGGCTGGTGTGATAGTACAGTGGGTAGGGCGTTTGCCTTGCATGTGGCCCGACCCGGGTTCAATCCCCAGCATCCCATATTGTCCCCTGAGCACGGCCAGGAGTAATTCCTGAGTGCATGAGCCAGGAGTAACCCCTGTGCATCGTTGAGTGTGACCCCAAAAGCAAAATAATAATAATAATAATTCAAATAGACTTCACCATAGAAAACATATGAATGGTAAATAAGTACACAAAAGGTGTTTCACGATCACGACCATCCTGTTGTTCGTCGATTGCCTCGAGCAGGCCCCAGTAACGTCTCCTTCGTCCTAGCCCTGAGATTTTAAACAGTGCCACATTCGAGACTCTTTCAGGGTTAGGAGAATGAGACCCATCATTGTTACTGGTATTTGGCATATTGGGTACGCCACGGGGAGTTTGCCAGACTCTGCCGTGTGGTCAGGTTACATTCAGTGCCTGCCAGGTTGTCCAAAGGTGTTTAAGAGCCAGGATGTTGAAGAACACTGCATTTTGCAAATAGTGGGCTACCAATGAACACTCATTATAGTGACAACTTTTATTTGCAGTGCTGTAAATAGAACCCAGGGTCCCACACAAGGCAAGTGTTCTACTGCCGAGCCTGTTCCTAGCCCAATAAAGACAATTTTTTTCTTTCTTCTTCTTCTTTTTTTTTTTTTTTTGCTATTGGGTCATATCCAGAGATGCACAGGGGTTATTACTCCTGGCTCTGTACTCAGGAATTACTCCTGGTGGTGCTTGGGGGACCATGTGGGATGCTGGGAATAGAACCCGGGTTGGCCGCGTGCAAGGCAAACGCCTTCCCCACGGTGCTATTGCTCCAGCCCTAGTAAAGCCAAATTTTAAAGGGAGACCTTGGGGAGTTTTGGTGAGGACATGGAACAGCTGAAGCATGAAACTCTTCTGTGGAGGCCTCACTGGGACCCTTAGTCGGGAAGGCACTCCTCAGGCTCAGCTCAGGTAAATGCACTTACCACGGACCCCAAAGTTCCCCTCCTCCGACTGTTCCCTCCGAGGAAAGAAAACTTCTAACCACACAGAAGCATCAACTCACGTCACAAATCACAAAATCACAAATCTTCCTGTTATTCGTCGATTGCCTCGAGCAGGCCCCAGTAACGTCTCCTTCATTATATTCAAGGCTCTTTAGGAGAATGAGACTCATCATTGGTACTGGGTTTTGGCATATTGGGTAGCCACGGGGAGTTTGCCAGACTCTGCCGTGTGGGCAGGCTACATTCGGTAGCCTGCCAGTTTGTCCAAAGTAGGAATGAGATAATAAGATGTCATAAAAAAAAGTTCTGTTAAGATGTCGCGTGGCCGCAAATGCGGCCGCGCGGTTCCGGGATCTGGATTTTATAGTCTCTGAGTCTTGGCTGCTGATGGGATTACACGGCGCCAGGGGGCCAGTTAGTGGGTGTGACTCCCGCCTACTGGAATTTGGAGGATCTGGGTGGAGGATGCTTGACTCCAATCCGAGTAGGCTTGGAGGTCTCGGCCCCGGAACCCGCGTGGCTTTGTCCCTCTGCCAGTACCTTCATGTGTGCGGAGAGTGGTCTCAGCATGGTGGTGGCTGGTCCTGGAGGTCTTTGGCTGCCGGAGCCCTGGTTGGGGCGGGGAGGAAAGCTCAGCCCGCTCCCCTCCAAGGGGCCCTGGCGGCGAGGACAGTCAGGCGCGGGGGCAGGAGACTGCACTGTTCTTCTTCCGGTGCCGTGTAATCAACTCACGTGTTCTTAGCAATTTTATTCACTTTTGCCAAAAGCTTGAATCGGTCCAAATACCCACTTAGAGACACCAAACCATGTACCAGAGGCATGAAGCCAGTGACCGGAGACTGGACACCACGTTGCTCTCATTTCTATGACATTCTAGAAAAGGCGAAGCGTCAGTGAGAGAAAAAGCAGACAGAGGCTTACAACGCAATGCAGCGTTGCGTATAAAAATTCCTGCAAGTAGAATTTTAATATCTACTCTTTTTCAGTTGTCCAGGAAAGAAATATTTCTCTGACGTTGCTGGTGGGATCATTAATCGGATCTAATTTGAGGGTCAAATCAAATTTTGAATTATCCAGAAATATCTGCCGCAATCAAGAACTTGACCGGAAGAACTTGTAGAAAGGATACATGATGATCTGTGTTCAAGCAAGTTTACATGAAGAAAAAAATGTAATATCCCCGGTGTGCTTCAAAGGGAGCATGATTGTCTGTCCGGAGGGGAAAGGGTGTTGCCCCAGTCGCCTTCTCCTCTCTGGAAAGAAAGATGGCAGCCGCATGGGAGCCTTGTGGACAGCAGGTATGAGCCAGGGGTGTGGGGGCGACTAAAACCTCATGGGAAGGGGGGCATTTCAGTCCGCCCTTCACGCCCTACTGAGGCCACCAGTTGCCCCCCACTAGCGGCTCTCCAGCACGGCCACGACTCCAGAGCACAGAAACCAATTTCTTAACTATCTGACTTTCAGTAGAAATACTTCCAGGGTCAATAAGTAAAATAGCAGAAATCCAAAACCAACATTTAATTCTTGAACCCAGCTGTAGAAAGCAAATCACTTCACAATGCTTTTTCAGCATGTCTGATTTGGGGGGGGGGGTGGGGGTAAACTCTAAATAATAGTGGTGAATCTTTTATTGAAACAATGAATCTAATCAAAGCAGATAGAGTGTTAACTAGAATTCATCTGCCCCACAGGGACTGGGAGGGGTGGGGGGGTGGGGTTTTATTGGGGTTCTTCATGGTAAAAAAAAAGTATTGGTAAAGGGAAATGTGCTTGATATTTGCATGACTGAGACCTAAACCTGAAAGCTTTGTAACCTTTCCCACGGTGATTCAATAAATAAATAAATAAATGAAGGGAGCATGATTAAATAAACAAAGGTAAATCCTGGAGCCAGACTGAGATGCCATGAATAGGGAATTGGCCTTGCATGCTGCTGACCCGGGTTCGATCCTGGGCACCTCAGATGGTCCTCTAAGCCTTACCAGGAATTAACTCAGAGCACAGAGCCAGGAGTCTGCCCTGAGCACCATCAGATGTGCCCCCCCACCGAAAAAAAAATCAAGAAAGAAAAAAAGACAAAGGTAAATCCATAAAATAACTTTGAATGGCATATACTGAAAACCTTAAAAAATTAACTATGAATTAATTCCAAATAAAATATCAATAAAATTCAAGAAGAAGAACGATAAAAACAGAAACACCGTAGCACAGAGTTGTTCTTTTTCCTCAAAAAGGAAAAACGAAAAATTACCATTCGAGATGGAAAATGATTATTTGAAAAAGTGTAGGAGTCTGGCCTTTTGGATCTCGCTGAAGCCAAATGGAGAGGAAAACTCACAGCCTCAAATGATTTCACTGCTCGTCAACAGGCAAAATAGTTAAGAAAAGTATTTCAGAAAGTTAGAAAGGGAAGTAAATGGAAGGATGTCAATAAAAAGAATGGCAAAACAAACTTTGAAATTAAAAAAAGAATGGAGCTGGGGTGACAGCACAGCGGTAGGGCGTTTGCCTTGCATGCAGCCAGCCCGGCCAAGCCGGGTTCGATTCCTCCGCCCCTCTCGGAGAGCCCAGCAAGCTACCGAGAGTGTCTCGCCCACACGACAGAGCCTGGCAAGCTCCCTGTGACGTATTCAATATGCCAAATTCAGTAACAACAAGTCTCAAAAAAAAAAAATGGAGACGTTACTGGGCCCGCTCGAGCAAATCGATGAACAACGGGAGGACAGTGCTACAGTGCTAAGAAAGGAATGAAGTTGATACACAGAAGGGAGCAGAGAGCAGAACAGAAATCGCTCTCCTGCTCACACTGTAGTTCTCCTGTCCTTCAGTTTGGGAACTGCGAGGCCAGCCAGGAGCTCGGGGCCTCCTCCTGGCTCTGTGCTCTGCATCTCCTCCGGCTCAGTGACCATGTCCGGTGCTGGGGTCCAAACTGGACTCCTCAAGTCAAGAACTGCGACTCCTGATCTGTCTCTTAACCCAACCTTGTATTCTTATAGTTTTGCTTTAAGTAGGATTGAGCTGGTTTTCGTGCTCAAAAAAAAAAAACAAAACAAAACTGAATGATTTTGAAATTGTGTCCCCAAACCCAGGAAGCATAAAACAATATTTGACTCTATGGGCCATTGAAATTTAACAAAGTTTACAGATATGTCAAAGCAATTCTTTCGGTCTCAGAGAAGTACTACCAAATCGATAGAGAAATCTGATGGCTCTATACTGATTCTATATGACACAAGTGGTATTGACGAAAGTTAATCATCTTCTCTTTTTACCTTTTGGATTTATGGGCCGTAGCCACGGGTGCTCAGGGACCATCTCTGGCTCTGTGCTCGATCCCTGATGGTGCTTGGATGGGGTGGGGGTTGCATACAGTGCGGGGGTTGGAACCAGTGTCGTTGAATGCAAGTCAAGTGCCCAAACTCCTCCTGGTCCTCTCTCTCTGCTCACAGGGCCTTTCTATTCTTTTTTTTGGGGGGGGAGGGGAGTTCACACCTGGCGATGCACAGGGGTCACTCCTGGCTCATGCACTCAGGAATTACCCCTGGCGGTGCATATGGGGACCATATGGGATGCCGGGAATCGAACCTGGGTCGGCCGAGTGCATGGCAAACGCCCTCCCCGCTGTGCTATCACTCCAGTCCTAGGGCCTTTCTATTCTTAACTGTGCAAAAAGATGTCACACATGAAAAGAGTCCCCCCCCCCCGCCCCGTCATAAATTAACCATTTTGTAAAGAGAAATGTGTAGGAATAAAAATAACAATGGCTAAGAACCCAGGGATAAAGTGTGAGCAGTCCCAGATGGAAGATCTGGAACCAATTTTCCGTGAGAGACGAGAGGTGTCACCCCACTGCCGGGTGAGCTGGGCGCAAAACGGCCCCCGCTCTCTGCGGGTGGCATGTGTTTGATTCCAGAGTTTCGCCCAGAAAGGTCTGCACGATGGAAGGTCAGGGAGAAGCCTCTCGTCCTGGCGAACTAGGAGCTGAGACGCCCCTTGGTGACTCACGTGCTCCAGTTTCTCTGGGATGGGTGCCCTTCATTTGGGGTGGGCTGTTAGGGTCACACTTTGGGGTGCTCCTGGCTCTGGGCTCAGGAGGGATTCGTATGTGATGTCAGGATTGAACCTGGGTCGGCCCCGTGCAAAGCAAGTGTCTTGACCCCTAGGCTAGCTTCCCCGCTCGCCTGGTGCCCCCCAGGATGCAGGGACAAAAAAAAATCTTTCTCTAAGCACCTGGATGGGCACACAGAGAGGACGGTCAGGCTGGCCCAGGGTGTGGGAGACTGGTTCGGGCACACGGTCAGGAGCCGCCGCAAGGCCCTGAGCTGCTCTGGGTGTGCCCGGGAATCTCCCAGCACTGTGGGCTCTGGGGGTGCCTCCGTGTCCCCACTCTGGAGGGTCCAAGGGCATCACGTCCTCGGCCCTAACACCGAGCTGCCACCAGCGCCGCCCAAACACGGCGGGTGTCAAACTGCTAAACGCGTCCGTCGAAAGTGGCAATGTGCCAGGCCCGCGCCCTCCAGCGAGTCCGACGAGGAGCAAAGGCGAGGCCCTTCTGGCTCTAATGAGAGGAAGACCCCACGGCTCGCACCAAGGAGGGCGTCTGGGGGGCCGGAGAGACAGTGCGGCAGGTGGGGCAGGGCTGACCCGGGTTCGATCTCACTCCCCATCTGGTCTCTGCACCCACCAGGAGTGAACCCGGGCACAGGGCCATGAACGTGTCCTCTGAGCATCGCCAGGTGTGGCCCCAAACAAACCAAGGAACAATCGAAGCATCAAAGGGGGCGTCTGGAAAGCAGAGGGGCCCCTTCTCGCCTCACCACCCCTCTTCAGGGCTCCCCTCCAGGGCAGTGGTTAGGGTCCCCTCCCCCCTGCCCCATTTCCAGGATGTTGGGTCTCGAGTCTCCAGCCACTAGGATCCGCCACACACCGCAGTGCTGGGCTGCAGTGACTCCTCCGGTGAACTGTGTGGCCAAGGAAGTGCCAGGAACTCAGCACAGCTGCCCGAAACCCGCCCCCCCCCCATGCCTCCAGGGCCCCTCCTCCCCAGGGCTGAAGTCCAGGCGCTGTAAATCTTTATGGCAGGGCTGAGTTCAAGGTCCACCGTAGAGCCCTTCCTTCCCAGGGGAGTGTTATAGGCTCACAACAAACGTGCCAGCCTCCATTTCCCGGCACTGGACTGCAGATGACCAGGCCCACGGGCCAGCGCCAGGCTCTGCAGTTGTCTGGGCCCGGGCCGCTGGCTCTCCGAGACCACCATGCCTACGACGCAGAAGACGCTGCTCTTCCTCGGAGGCTTCTTCACCAGCTTGGGGTCCTTCGTGGTGATCTGCTCGATTCTGGGCACCACCCAGTGGGTCAGCAGCAAAGTGTTCTTCAGCGACCCGGCCTCTAACGGCACCATCACCTTATCCTACGGTCTTTTCAGTGGCCAGAGCAACCAGAAATTTGACAATGGGCTGCAGGAACCAACAAAATATTTTAATGGTAAACGAGAAACAAAGCGGAGCGGGTATTGCGAGCTCGACGGGGCTGGGTCGGGCTCCGGCTGGCTTGTGTTTTGAGCCGAATAATTGCTCTGGAGTCATTTCCTCCCACGCCTAAGAGCAAGCCAGGGAGGCTTTAACCTGGGACACACACTGTCTCGGGCTCAGCCGCTTGGGTCTGGTATGTGTTGGGCGGAATTCTTCTCACTGAGTCGATGTTGATGGGGATGAGTCAATGTTTAAGCAAACCCGTGTAACAGCAATGGGCCCTCGAAGGGCTGGGAGGAATTTCAGGACAGTAAGGACCTTCAGTAGAGTCTTGAGGGTTTTCTAAGTATAGAATCATGTCGTCTGCAAATAGTGATAGTTTGACCTCTTCCTTTCTTATCTGTATGCCCTTAATACCTTTCTCCTGCCTAACTGCAATGGCCAGGACTTCCAGTCCTATACTGAACAGGAGTGGCAACAGTGGGCAACCTTGTCTTGTGCTTGATCTTAGAGGGAAGGCTTTTAGTTTTTCCCCATTGAGGATGACACTTGCCGTGGGCTTGTGGTAGATGGCTTTGACTATACTGAGGAACGTTCCTTCGATGCCTGTCGTGCTGAGAGTTTTCGTCATAAATGGGTGCTGGGTCTGGTCAAATGCGTTCTCTGCATCTATTGATATGATCGTATGGTTGTTTGTCTTGTTTTTTGTTTTTTGGTTTGCTTTTTGGGTCACACCCAGCAATGCACAGGGGTTTCTCAGGAACCACTCCTAGCGGTGCTCGGGGGGCCGTACTGGATGCTGGTAATTGAACCTGGGTCAGTGGGATGCAAGGCAAACGCCCTACCCGCTATGCTGTCGCTCCAGCCCCTGATCATATGGTTTTTATCTTTTCTTTTGTTGATATGATGGATTATGTTGATCGATTTCTGAATGTTCAACCATCCTTGAATCCCTGGGATGAGTCCTACTTGGTCATGGTGTATGATTTTTTTGATGAGTCGGTGGATTCTGTTTGCTAATAGTTTGTTGAGGATCTTTGCGTCTGTGTTCATCAGGGATATCGGCCTGTAATTCTCTTTCTTCGTGGTATCTCTGTCTGCTTTTGGTATCAGGGTGATATTTGCTTCATAGAAACTGTTCGGAAGTGTTTTTGATACTTCAATTTGGTGGAAAGGCTTAAAGAGGAAAAAAAAAAAAGGACCTTCAGAGTTTCCCTCTCGGTTTCTGCCCAAGGGCAGAGCAAACAGGAAAATAATCAACTTCCTCTTTCTGCTCCTTCGATTTTTTTCTTCCATCCCCGAGAATTTGCATTCTGACTTGTCCTTCTTTTCTTCCTCCATTCCCGCGAATTTGCGTTCTGACTTTCCAGAGAAGTGATGCTGTTAGGCCTGGGATTCGAGTTCCCTCCATTCTACAAATTCTCTATTTCTCTGGCCTTCCCGATTCGTTCTGTTCTGCTCTTAGCCCTACAAGAGAATGAGAAGTCCAAGGGGTTCACTTGGGTGAATTTTAAGGCTTGGCTAGACCCTGATAATGTTTCCCAAATATCAGCGAGGGAAACGGTCACCAATGATTGGACGCTGCAGGTGGGTCTGGCTTTGAGCCACACGGCCCGAGAGCATCCTATTGGTGCTAACAGGTGCCAGGCGGCGCTGGCCTCCTCACGTCGGGAAACGCGTCCTACAAACAGGTGCTTCTTGGGCGAGGCTGCTTGTAGGTGGGGTAGCTAGAGACCCCCCTTTCCAGGCCTGCACGCTTTCAGCTGCGGAACCGCATTGGCAGCTGTGAAGGTGCTGGTTTCTGACCCGGAGATGCAGTGAGTGTCTCTGCGTGGGAGGAGATGTGGGCGGTTCTGTGTGTGTCCACTGGCCCTTTGGACGCTGGTCCCTGTCTGGCAGGGC
This sequence comes from Sorex fumeus, assembly GCF_029834395.1. Lineage (NCBI taxonomy): Eukaryota > Metazoa > Chordata > Mammalia > Eulipotyphla > Soricidae > Sorex > Sorex fumeus. The sequence continues at coordinate 2,207,381 of NW_026606199.1, read as the reverse complement.
CTCATTCCCTCTCTCTGGGCAGAGGTGTGTGGACCCCCTGAGGGTGGTCAGGTGTGTCCAGCGGCTGTGGTCTGCTGTGTGGCCACAACTGGGGGCCGTGGGCAGGGTGAGGGGCACGGGGCTGAGCTCTCTCCTCCCCGTTCCCGTGGATCCCAGTCCAGCCTCTACCCAGGTCCCTGCCCAGTGTCCCCCTGCCATCAGCTCTGCTCACAGCTGCAAGGACCCCAGGCCCCAGGGTGGCATCCTCACTGTCGCGGTGACCTCAGACACCCCGGATGCATGCACTCTTGGAGAGATCAGGGTCCTGGATCGAAGTGTGACCCCCGAGTCACAGGACATACCCCTGCCTGCCTGTGAGCCAGTCAGGGAGGACGGTTCATGGAAGCAGGACAGCGGGGTGCGCTGGGCATTTGCGGCCAGAGAGGCAGGGCGGGGGAATCATGAGACGGGCCACCAGGCTCGCGGGGTCACGCCCAGTCTTCCAGGAACTGTGCCAAAGGGCGGTGTGAGCCTCACCGGGGAAAGGGGGCCCCCAGGGCCTCCACGCCCGCTGCCTCAGGGGCTTCCCCACAGGCCCCAGAGAGAGTGTTTGCCTGTTGTGGGGAGGGGGGTGTGAGGCTGGGCGTGCGGGCCCCCTCGGCATGAACACAAGGACAGACTCGGGGGCACGCGCTGCTGGGAGGCTCACACATGGCTCAGGCGTCTGCGTCCTCAGTCATGACACAGAATCCCAGTGACCAGGGAAGCCTGGGTCCCAGACTCCGATGCCCGGGACAGCAGGTCACCGTCTCTCCGCAGAGTTTCTACATGGGGGTGCTCTGAGCACCCGGTGTGAAGGCGGCCCCCAAGGCAGGCGGGCGGAAGCGTGACCAGGACCCACGCCGAGAGCAGAACCCTGGGTGTGTGGTGGGGATGGAACTCCTGGGACAGCCCCTGCCCAGATAATGACACAGGCTGTAACCCAGACCCCCAGGCTGGCCCAGGAGAGGCCTCAGGCCTTTCCCAGACCCTCGGGTGGGCCCAGGAGAGGCCTCGGACCCTGTCCCAGACCCCCGGCAGGCCCAGGAGAGGCCTTGGGCTCCGTCCCAGACCCACCTCCTGGTGTCTCACTGTCGCCCGGTGTGTGCTCCCGCCTGCCTCTGCGTCCCCATTGGGAAGGGATGGCCTTGTGTGCGATGGCCGATGGATGGCCAAGTGAGAGAGAGAGAGGCTCGGCCGTGAGTCTGGGCCCTCTTCTGGGGGGCAGTTTCCCCGCTCACTCCCCTCCCTGCCCCTAGCCCGGCTTCTCCTACCGACTCTCCTTTGTTCTCCGGGAACTCACGGTTGTACTATTAGTTCAAGCTAAAAATAACCCGGAAAGCGAATCTCCTAAGCGAAAAATGCAATTAATTGCAAAGAGCACAAATGAGGCTGATGACTCCAGAATCCCGAGCTGGTCCCCACCCTCACCCGCCCCGAGCCACAGCTCTCTCTCTCCTGGAGCCGGACACCAGCCAGGGCCTCTCCTCGCTCCCGGCACCCGGTGGGGACTGGTGTGGTCAGTGCGGGGGTGGGGGAGCCCGCCCGGGGAAGGACAGGAGGACTCCATCTCCCCCACCCCCAGCCTCTGGGTCCATCTGAAGGCTCCATCCCCGCCAGCCTCTGGGGTCCACTTGAGGACCCGCCAGAAGCTGCCACTGAGAGGGCCAAGGGCTGTGGGGTCCAAGCCTCCCAGCCCCGCGTCAGGACAAGCCCCTCTGCCTGCTGATGACGCCTGCCACACTCCTCGGCTGGGGGCTCGTGGCCTCGTTCCTGCTCTCAGCACCCGGACAATTAGTCCCGATTGAGCCTCGCACCCGACCCCTCCGCGAGGGCACGGGAAGGAGACGCGGTTGCTAAATTTACCGGCAGCACAGAGCAGCTGTCAGCTGCGAGGGGGTCGCTGGCTGCGCTCCTCCGAGCAGGCCCTGGATCCCACCGCTCAGCCTGTGAGCCTGGGGGTGAGCGCGGCTCTCGGGGGCCCGGAGACGACGTGACCGCGAGGCTGGGCTGTGCCGTGGGCGGACAGGCCGCAGGCTGCCACCCGCTCCCGAGGGAAGCCGGGGTTGGGACTCTCACCCAGGACCGGAAGCGAAGCCACGCTGCTTGTCCCTCTCGCGGCCCTGAGCGCTGGGCCCACGTCACGTCCCCATCCGGGCGAGCGCCCTGCGTGACAGCTCGTCGGTGGAGAGAGGAACGTTCTCCCGGGACCCCCACGCCCGTGGGCAGACCCGGACAGTTCCTCACCCTCGGCTTTCTTTCCTGCCTTTTTGTTTCTTTCCGGGCGGCCGTGGTGGTGCCCAGGGGTGGCTCCTGGCTGAGTGCTCGGAGACCCTGTGTGCTTGGGTTGCCTGCCAGGCAGGAGCTCCAGCCTGTTGTGCCGTGTTCCTGCCCCGACCCGAACGTCAGCTTTCTCCTCAGCCTCCTCAGCATCATGTCTCGGGAGGCCAGGGGCCGTGTGGCCACCACAGCCCACTCAGCGGCCCTCCTGGGGGGGTGTGCGGTGTGGGGGGTGAGTTCTGGAGACGTGGGGGTGGTTGGAAGCTGAGGTGTGGGGGGTGAGGAGTGGGGGGGGGAGGTACAGGGGATGAGGCGAGGGACTGTGAAGTACGGGGGTGTGAGGCGTGGAGGTCAGGCATGCGGGGGGAGGTGTGAGAATGTGAGATGGTTCGAAGTGGAGGTGTGGGAAGTGTGTAGGTGTGAGTGTGGGGGTTGTGAGGTGTAGGGGTGTGAGGGGTGGGGCGTGAGGTCCGGGGATGTGATGTTTGGGGCTGTGCAGGCTGATGTGTAGGGGTGTGGGGTGTAGGGGTGTGGGGGTGTGGGGTGTTGGGAGGTAGGGTGGTGGGGGTGTGGGGTGTGGGGTGTGGGGTGTGGGGTTGTGAGGTGTGTGGAGGTGTGTGGGAGCCGCCTTGGTGCGGTGACTCAGCCCACAAACACGAACAACGTCCGACCCGGCACCTTTGGACAGACGGTCCCACCGTGACGCGTCTTTCTCTGAGCCACCTCAGGCACGTCATGAGAGCCGTGCGGGGGCATCACCGCACACTCGGGCGGGTCCAGAGCAGACGCGGCTTCCGGGTGAGCTCAGGCCTTGGGTGTGGCTTTGGCCTTGGCCCCGCTTCCGGAAGGTTCTCCCGCCGTTGGCACGAGGCTGTGGAGCTCCCCAACAGTGTGGCTTGGGCCTTGTCTCCTCCCGAGGGTCTCAGCCCACCGAGTGCTCAGGCCCCGTCTGCTCTGACCCCTCCGGGTCCCGAGTCCACCGCAGGCCACAGTTTCAGGGGCCTCCGCGGTGCCTGAGTGTGACCTGATGTCGGGATGTCCGGTGGCCGCGGGCTGAGTCTCCCTCCGGCGTTTCCTGCCTGGACTCCCGGGGGCCGCAGGGGCAGAGCTCAGGGCAGGGAGGCAGCGAGGGCCCCGGGCAGGGACTGGCTGCCCTGCTGGACAGGTCCCCTGGCCGCAGCACAGGCCGATGAGGGCTCCCCTGCGAGGCCTGTCCAGCCGCCCCCAGACACCTTCGGACCTTCAGCGCACAGACACGCAGGTCTGGCAGGACTGTGAAGGCTCAAGGGGTGAGCAGTGGGGGGGGGGGGGCGCCTCGCAGAGGCAGGGTCCCCCGCATCACGGTGGGACAGAGACGGAGAGGGAGCGTCCCCCCACCTCCCCCAGACTTCCTGTCTCTGCACTTTAACCCCGTGCTGGGAAGGGTGTGAGCACCCCGAAACCCTGTGGGGGACCCAGAGCGGAAACAGAAAGAAGGAAGTTGGGGGTCTTCCTCCCAGCCCATCCCTTCCTTCACTGCCCCTCGTCGGTCTGTGGCTGGACTCCAGGGCTTCTCTTGGGGACAGTCACAGGGCTCGCCGGAAAACGCCACCCGCCCCCACCCCTGGGAGGGATACACAGGCCTGGCCGGTCGCTGGCGTCCAGGGGGCTGAGACTGGAGCGGGGTCGCCAGGCCCCATGGACTGGAGCGGGGTCTGCCTCCCGGTCAGCCCTCCTTGGGCCTTCAGCCTGTGCTGGTCGTCCCGGGGCCCAGAAGTGTCTTCTAGGGGACGTGCTCAGAGGAGGGTCCCTGTGGGCAGCTGTGGGCACGGCCAGTGGCCAGAGTCAGGGAAGGGGCCTGGGGTTCCCGTGGCACCTCCCACCTCCCTGCACCCTCTGCCTGGGAGACGGGGGGTCGCAGCCTCGTGGTCCCGAGTCTGCTTCTGGGGGCGGAGGCCGGAGCCCCGGGTGGGCCCCGCTCCCCTGCGCTCACCCCCCCCTCACCCCTGCCTCAGTCCTAGAGCTCCTGAGCACCTCTCCCGCCAAGACCCTGCACTCGCTGGTCATCTTCTTCCTGGTCATGGCGCTGGTCACGGCCCTGCTCAGCGCCGGCTTCTCCCTGTACAACAGCATCAGCAACCCCTACCAGACGTTCATGGGGGCCGTGGGGGTCTACACCTGGAGCGGACTCAGCAGTGAGTAGCCCGCCCGCCTGCCAGGCCACACGCCGTGGGGACACGCTGCAGCCTGGGCGCGGGCAGGGCCCTGGGAATCACTTCCGGGTGGGTTCAGGGTGGGAGGTGGGAGAAGGGGGTCACCCAGGTGGGGTTCGGGAGGCCACTGGGCCCCCTCCTGGAGTCGCTCAGCCAATGGACGGTGGGTGCAGGTGAGAGCCGGGGCGGGGGGGGGTCCTGCTCAGGGCTTTGTGGGGGTGTCCGGGGATGTGCTTCGGGGACCATGAGGTGCCACCTGCAAGGCCACGCCTTAACTTGGCACCTCCCAGCCCCTTCCGTGGGTGGATTCGTGAAGGGCTGGGCGGGGGGTGGGGGGTGTGGAGGGGCGCTTGCTGTGAGATGCCTGCCACGAACTGGGCTTCGCTTGGCCGAACCGGCCGGGCCTCGCTCCTGGCTCGAGGCTCCCTCACCCCCGTGGAGACACCCCTGCACCCGGGCCGCGGGGTGGGGGTCGCGGGGTGACCTGGGGCTGCCCGGTGTTGGCGGGTGGCCGTGATGAGTCTGCAGGATCGGGGTGTGGCGGGTGGAGCCGGCCAATGGGGTCGCGGCTCTGAGTCACGGTCACACCCACGCCCGTCCCCCCGCCCCAGGCCGCGGTCCCTTTGTCCTGCCAGGGCTCCCCGGCAGGCCCCTTCTCCCCTCCATGGCGCTGGCCCCCAGAAGGACCAGGCACTCCAGGGGACTCTGGAGGCCCCGCCAACCCAGCCGGCACTCCCAGCCTGGGAGAAGGTGACAGGGAGTGACAGGGAGTGGCCGTGGGATGCTGTCCTCCCCGGGCCGTCCTTGCTGGCTGCTGGAGGTGGCCAGGCTGCAGGGCTGTGTGGAGCAGGGTCAGCTCCACGGAGGGCAGCGGGCACAGCCCTGCCTTGTCCCATGGTGCCAGCGTCTGCTCCGAGGTTCCCCAGCTCACAAGGCGGCAGAGGACGTCTGAGCCGCCTGCGACACCTTGGGCCCAGGATCCGCTGGCCCAGGGAAGCTGCACAGGTGCTGCTTGGGGCCGAGGGGCCAGCAGGGTCCCGCTCAGGGCCAGAGGGGCCAGTCCCCTGCCAGCACGATCAGGATGAGGCTGCCCCTCCTGGTGCTGCAGTGCAGGGAGCACTGAACGCGTGCTGCATGCGAGCTTTCCCCGTTCCTGTCCCCTGGGGCCCGGCCAGGGACGAGGGGTGGGGGGACAGCCTGGCAGCGCCAGGTCCCCTTGAGGGTCTCCCTGGCCCTTGTGTTCTTGTTCCCCCGGCAGCCCAGCCCAGTGAAGAGCAGCGTCATGGCCAGAGTGGAGCTGTCTTGGGCCACTGTGCATCGGGGGGAGGGGGCAGCTTCAGGGCCAGCCCGAGCAGGGCGCAGGCCCCGCTGTCCACACGCACCTCCGGGTCCCAGGGCCACTCAGCAAGAGGGCAGCGGCCATCCCTGGCATGTCCGAGGGCAGCTGGGACGTTACTTTCTCTGTGATTCCGAGGAAGTTTGATCTGACCATCTGACCCTCCTCTTGCTGGGAGAGTGTCCTCCACCCAAACCGGCAGGTGGATGTGCTGCCCAGATCCGGGGGTTGGCCCCCAGAGAGGAGGAGGAGGAGGAGGAGGAGGAAGGGGAGGAAGGAGGGGAAGGAAGCGGAGGAGGAAGGGGAAGGAGGAAGAGGGAGAGAGGAGGGTGATGGGGATGGGACACGGGAGGGGGGAGGGGAGGAGGGAGGGGATTGTGGGTCCCCCAGGAAGGATTGTGAGCCCTGGAGGAGGGTTGTGGGGTCTGCGGGTTGTGGGCCCAGGAGGGGGCACAGGGCAGGCCTGAGCTCGGGGCTGGGCTGGGCCCACGCACGCCTGCAGGGCAGAGGCAGAGCCGTTCCCCGGAACCCCCGGAGGGACAGGAGGAATTCGTGGCGTCTGGAGACCCTCACGTGTCCCCACAACCTGGTCGTGCCAAGGAGCCACCAGACCCCGCCCTGACAGTGCCAGGCCCGAGGCCCAGGAGGTCAAACTCAGTCCTGCGTGTGGGCCCAGCCTCGGGGCCTTCTCGGCCTGGCCGACTCACTCCACCCCTGCGCCCCCACACCAGCTGGTGCCCTCTGACCCCTGCCCTCACGGGACCCCCTGGGGCCCCGAGTGCTCTCAGCCCGGAGCGAGCGCTCAGACTCCCAGACACACATTCAGCGTTTTCTGCCCCCGTAAAGCGGCAGGTGCGTTAAACACAGGCCAGGCTGACCCAGACGGCACCCACAGGCGCCCGGCTGTGACTAAGCACCCGGGGCACTTCCCAGGCGGCTGTGAAGGGGCTGACACTGCGGCCGGGCAGGACGGGGAAGCGAAACCCTCCAGCCTGCCTGAAAGTCTCCTCGGGTGAGGGCCCAGCGCCCGCGGGGCCTGTCATTAGGGCCCCGTGACTGGGCGCCGGCAGCCAGCCCCAACTCGGCCCTGCCAACCACCCCGTCCCAGCAGAGCCCCGCGGGCGCCCCCTCCTCGGGGAATGTGGGTGTCGGGGGCACCGTCAGCTCCAAACAGAAGCGGAGCCTCAGCTGCCCCGGGGCCGAAGCGGCCAGATTCTGCTCCTGGCCGCGGGCCCTGAGTGCCGCCCGGCCCCGGCTGGATGCTCCTGTGTTGACTCAGGGCGTGTGCGAAGTCCACAGAGAGGAAAGTTCTGGGCGGAAGGTGCCGGAGAGGAGGGAGAGAAGGGGGGGGGGGGGGGAGATGGCGCCCGTTGGGCCCTGGGGGCGGGTGTCAGGGAGAGAGACAGACTGACGGACAGAGAGATGGACGGACAGGGCTTCAAAGCCTGACTCTCTCTAGGCTGTCTGCAGGGCGTGAATCCCCCGCGCGGCTCCCGGGCTGGGGTCCTGCTGTGTCGACCCCCACCCCGCCCACTGCCCACTCTGCTGTGGCCTGGTCAGGCCCGATTCTCCTCCTCAGTCTCTCCGAGCTTCCTGGGTGCTCCTGCTTTCACCCACAACTCCGGGTCAGGGGGCTCTCGCCGCATCCTTGAGACGCTTCTCTAATACTTGACCCAGTGCTTCTGGGAGCCCTGGCAGCTCCTCCTGACACAGTGACGTGGGGACGTCTGTCAGTGGGATGAGGGGGGCGGCGGCAGGGCACCCGTGGTTCCCTGAGGGGGGCACCGGGGCAGGTCCGGCACCCTCCGGGCCTGGCCCTGGACCCCCCGCCCCCCAAGAGCCACCTGGGTCCGGGGGCGGGAGGCGTCCACTCCCGTCACCCACACGCGCCTCTCTCCCGCCCAGTGACCCTCGCCTTCCTGACTCTGGTGCTGTTTGTGGTGAACACGCAGTCTTCCCAGCTCTCGGAGGCGCTGGCCTGGAAGTTGCACCAGGTCTCCCAGGGTGCCACGCTCCGCAGCACCACCCACGCCTACGGCTTCTCCTTCTGGTTACTGCTGCTGGCCATGGCGCTGGCCCTGGGCACCGTGGGCTTCATCTTCCTCTACCAGAAGGCCCGTTACCAGCGGAAGCAGGAGCAGCGGAAGCCCATGGAGGAGGCCCCTCGGGACGGCATTCTCTTCTGAGCCAGCCCCTCGCCCCGGCCCGCGGCCCCCCACGGCGAGCAGCACCCCCCCCCCCCGGCTCGGGGGCCTGCGCGTGGCTGGGCGGGAGACGGGCCGAACGACCCCCCCGCCCACCGCCGACCCCCTACGCTCCCCTCGGACTGTGCCGCAGCCGTTCCAGCAAACCTGTATTTATTTTCCTCTTTCTCAGCGACCTTCCCCGGTAACCAGGCTGCCGGACTGTCATCTTCCCTTTCCTTCTGCCTTGGCCCCTCCCCACGATGCCCCCCACCCACCCGGCTGTGCAGCCTCGGAGCCGAGGGTCCCGGGACCAGGCTCAGCCCCCCTGGGCTGCATCTCCCCTCCAGCCCCTACCTCTGTGTCCCTCAAGTCCGTCCGAGCTGGAAACCTCCCGTCTCTGAGCACGAAAGGCACCGTCTGCGCCTGAGAAGAGACCGTCGTGCGGGGAGAAGGGACGGACGGGCAGTGCCCAGGCCTGGCTTGGGATGGCGAGAGCCACGGAGAAGCTGGCGCCCGGGCTGAGCCCCGGCTGATGTGGGAGGCCTGGGTGTGACTCCTGGCACTGCCCGGAGCCCGCACAGCCCCTACTGAGTGACCCCAACGGAGAACCCAAGCACACCCACCTGCAGGGAGGGGCGGGCCCCGTGGCATCCGAACCCTCCAAGGGACTTCCCCCCCTCCCTGCAGAAGAGCAGGACCAGCGGGCACAGACGAGCACGGCCACGGCCGAGCCTGCCAGGACGGAGGGAGCGAGACGGGAGCTCGGTGGCCGACCCCACCCCACTTGCTGAATAAACGCCACGGAACCCCCGCAGGCCTCCGCGTGGTGGGGAGGCACGGCCTGTGATGGAAGCTTCTGGAACCTGCTCCAGATGCCACTGTCAGGGCCCCGGGGGTCGGGCTCCATGTTTGCAGAGCCGAGGGCGGGGAGGGGGTCCTTGCTGGCACTCTGCCGTCTGTCCTGACTTGGGGACAGGCAGTCGGGAGGGGGGGAAGCCTTCTCGGGCCTCGGCGGTGACCCCCCGCCCCTGCACTAGTGACTGTCAATGCCCCCTGTCTCGCAGACGTGGAAGCCTGGAAATGCAGGGACCTGAAGGTTCTGGAAAGTTCCGGCAGGCTCCTCAGTGCTGCCCGCCCACCCGCAGCCCAGTTTTTCACTGAAAGCGGCTGTTTCTTGTTCAGAGCGCGTTTCGCTGCTGTGTCGTGGGCTGGTGAGGCTCAGGCTGAGGCGTGGGAACCTGTGAGCTGCCCACACCACCCCCATGTGGGTGCCTGTAAGCCGTGAGCCGCCCCCTCCCCCCACGTGGGTGCCTGTAAGCACACTGTAGCACACCTGTCCCGAAAGGAATGACTCTGTCCTTGTTGAGGGCAGACTAGTATTCCACATGGTGACCCTGTCTGGGTGGAGACAACGGTGGGGAGCGGGTGAGGGACTCCGTCCCCGAATACCCTCATCCTCTTCACCCGGAGTCCAGCTCTCTGGCACGCTGGTGTGTCCTGGGCAGGCCCGAGCCTGCAGCTGGGGTGGGGGAGAGTCTCAGAGGCCAGAGCCCCTGATAACAGCCGGGAGTGTGGCTGCCCTTGTCCCGAGAACCCCAACCCCAAACTTCGGCACCAGGACCCAACACAGCTGCCCGTGCAGACCCCCACTCCGACAGGGAGCCATGGGGGGGCAGAGCGGGGGGCTCCAGGGGACCCCACAGGCTGCCGCGTCCCCAGACTCTCAAAGCTCCCACGAGGGTGGGGGCACAGAGGGTGGCCAGCTGGAGCCGCCCCCTGGCACTGGGCGCAGCCTCCAGCAATTCTGCCCCACCCAGCACCAAAGGTGCCAACTTGCCCCTGGTGAATCCCTGTGGGTGCCTTTAAGCCATGTGGGTGGGTCTCCCCAGGGCACCCAGTCACCAGGGACCAGGCCAAGCCCTTGACCAAGGATTTGGTGCTCCCAGGAGAGAACACAGTGGTCCACCCAGTGGGCAGTGGGTGAGCCCATGGGCACAGACGTGCCACCAGGTCACTGGCTTGTTACAGAGGTGGCCGGGGGGGAGCCCAGACTCGCCGGCAGGCTCAGAACAGCCAGAGCTGATGGCCCAGAGGCCACACCAGGGCCCCTGGCCCACTCTGCAACACTCTTAAGTGCTAAGTGCCCGGAGACTGCCAGGCGTGGTCTCTGGAGTGAAGGTGCCCGTGTTCGCCTGCTCAGCCAGAACCCCACAGCCCCAGGTCCCGCCCACAAGGCTCCGTGCCCAGTGCTCTGCAGCCCAGGGTGTCAGCTGGGCCTTGGTGCTGGGCAGAGCAGAGAGGTGCTGTCCAGTTTGGCAGGTGCTGGGCAGATTCACTCCCTGGGAACTGAGGCAGGTCTGTGGAGGGCAGCTCCCCCTTCAGGCCTCTCTGCACAGGGGACGTGTCCACGCTCGGGGCCTGCTCCGGGCCACCGGGCTGCACGTCTAGCTTGGCTCAGGCCCGGAGGAGAGGGTGACACCACAGAGCCGAGGAAACCCGGGACACTGCTGCCCTCTCCTGGGGCTGGAGGAGTCCTGGCCCCGGCCCATCCCAGAGAGGCCCTGGCCATGTCTGGCCCCTGGCCCCGGAAGGTGGGTGCAGTGATGGACGCCCCCAGGCCAGGGCCCAGCACAGCTCACGGGGTTCCCCGCCTCGGGAGTGGCTCCCCCAAACTGCCAGGTGGGATTTCCCATAGTGCCGGGCAGAAGCAAGTTATCTATCCTTTGGTCCATTCTATGCCAGACAGCACCATCTGGGCCTGCTCAGACGTGGACCCTCTGCCCGTCTCCTGGTGGCTCGGGTGCCCGCAGAGGCCGGCGAGGGCCCAGCCTTGGGAACAGGGCGTGTGAGATGGGGAGTCCCGGGCTGCCCTCCAAAGGGGGTGCAGTTTCCCTCTGAGACAGACTCCCCTCTTGTGAGTGTGCAGTGCTGGCATGACCCTGGCCTCACACACGTGGCACAGATGCTCTCTGCTGGGCTCGCTCCAGAGGAGGCCACAGAGGCCTGAGGGGGGGGGGGGATGGGGTCACCTGAGAGCAGGCGGGGCTGGGCGGGAAGGGCAGAGGTCATGGACGCTGACTGGAGACTCGAGCGTGCATGGTGGGCGCTGAGTTCTCTTCCCGTCACCCACTGAAGGCCCAACACGAGGGGGAGCAGAGAGACCCCGCGGGAAATGGCTCAGGCTTCATCCCTGCTCGCTACGGACTCCTCGCAGAAGGGCCCAGGAGCAGCCGCTGAGGAGCACTCGGGAGCACGGAGAGGCAGCGCCTTGGTTGAACCCAAGTTCCAGACCCCCCATCATCTCCCACATTCCAGTTGGGCCCGAGAGAGGCGGCGAGCACTGGTGGGCACAGCGGGGCAGCCTCCGGCTCTCCCACCCAGACACAGCACCACCCGTGGGGTCTCACATTCCCAGGAACTGCCGCTTCCAGGAAGCCACTGAGCTCAGTACCTTAGTCCCAACTGGCCGTTGCCTCCCCCGGTGCGTCCGGCGAGGGCCCAACCTCGGGAACAGGTCATGTGAGACGGTGTCTCGTCTCCAGGAAACGGGGCTGTCATGCGCCCTCCCTGGATGTGGGGGTGAGGCAGGGCGCTACTCCCCTCCTGGGGGGCTGCAGAGACCAGTGCTTGCTGTGTCCCTGGGCATTCACTGCTCTCAGGACCCCTTTGCCCTCTTGAAAGTATCCACGACCCCCAAGAGTTCGCGTGGGGGGTGCCGGACTAATGCGGAGCCCGTCAGAAGGAAGTGTGGGGCCGGGAACATGCATCTGTGTTTGCTGATGGAACACGACCAGAGCAGAGACACGGGCGGTTCCGGGGAGGCCCGGGGTGAGGCTGCCGGGGAAGGGTGCCCGACCGAGCCCCTTGACAGGAGGAAAGCCCAGTGTCAGATAGGGGGTCCGGCCTGCCTCCCCCGGGTCTCTGCTGGGCCAAGGGACAGAGGGAGGTTGCCGGCAGGGCTCCCGCGGGCCCTGAGAACATCACTGCATCCCAGAGAGCTGGGTCGGGGGGCACCTCACGGGCAGCCCACCCACTGGGGGCACTCGGGATTCTGCCTGAAGAGGCCGAGGTCGGCCGGGACAGAACCTGGACCCCGGACCATGTCACTCTTGGCATGGCGCTGGGCTCCCCCAGGGCACTAGGTGACAAGACCGGAGTTTGGAGTCAGAGGTGAGTGGGCAGCCGGGCTGGGGACTCCCAAGATCTCTGTGTCACCCCACAGGTGTGGTGGGCCCAGGCCCAGGACCATCAGCCTAGGCTGCGAAAGATCTGGGGGTGGCACGGGGCAGGCTCAGAGCACTGGGGAATCTGGGGGAGGGAGGAGCTCCAGCAAGGTGGGAACGGCAGAGGCGTCCCCGCTGACAGGGGCCTCGAGGACCCCTGGGGACCTGGGGACGGGGGCTCTCGCCTGGTCAGGGTCTCCCTCCCAGCCCTCACTTTCTCTCAACCCGGGCGGGCTGGGGTCTGCAGCTGTTACCAGTTTCACGCCCTTGTGCTTTGATAGCGTCTCGGCCCCCTGGCTTTCCCCCACGGGGTGGACAGTGCCCACCAGACAGGCGTCCCGGTCTCTGGGTTCCTGCGCCCCGTTGGGAGGACGGCTCTAGGGCGGCACTGCCCTCTGGTGGGCATTTTGGTAACTGCGTTTGGTGAGCCTGGAGTTGTGTTCACTTGTGTTGTGTTCAGTTGTGTTCACCTCCTTTGCTCCACGGCAGGGCAGAAACTGGTTTTTCTTTTTTTTTCTTTTTCTTGGGATTCAGATTACAGATGGGGTCTTAGAGGATATTCATATATATATTTTTATTTCCTTGACAACTAACTTGTGTTTTAACTGCCCTGATCAACCTTTTTTAAAAAAATTTTTATTAGTGAAACACCATGAGGTACAGTTGTAGACTTACGATTTTTGTTTTGCTCTTTGGGTCACACCCAGCAATGCTTAGGGGTTCCTCCTGGCTCTGCACTCAGGAATTACTCCTGGCGGTGCTTGGGGGACCATATGGGATGCTGGGAATCGAACCCGGGTTGGCCTTGTGCAAGGCAAGCGCCCTACCCGCTGTGCTATCACTCTAGCCCCAACTTACAAACTTTTGTGCTTGGGTTTCAATGATACAATGATCGAGTACCCATCCCTCCACCAGTGCCCATTTCCCACCACCACGGGTCCCAGTATCCCTCCCACCCCCACCCCCCCCATCCCACCCTGCCTCTGTGTCAGGGCACTCCCTTTTGTTCTCTCTCTCCTTTCGGGGGCTGTGGTATTCATATGTTTTACATTAAAAAAATTAGGGCTGGAGTGATAGCACAGCGGTAGGGCGTTTGCCTTGCACGCAGCCAACATGGCCGACCCGAGTTCGATTCCTCCGCCCCTCTCGGAGAGCCCGGCAAGCTACCGAGAGTATTCGATATGCCAGACACAGTAACAACAAGGTCTCCAATGGAGACGTTACTGGGCCCGCTCGAGCAAATCGACGATCAACGGGAGGGCCTTTACCTTTTACCTTTTAAAAAAATTAAAGGTAAAAAATTAAAATTAAAAATTAAGAATCTTTCTTCCTTCCTTTCTTTTACTGAACCGGGTTCATTCCAACACCCGTGCCTTCTCTCGTGCCCATTCCCCACCTCCAGTGCCCTCAGTTTCCCTCCCAACCCCCTCCCCCCTCCTCCCTGGCAGGCGCTTCTCTCTCCCGCTCCCGTCTCTCTGTCTCTGTCTCTCCCTGTCTCTCTCTTCCTTTGGGCTCTCTATTACCCTGGGGACATAACATCCCTCCCACTGTGGAGGCTGGCCCCGGGGTCCCCGGGGTGATCTGACCCTGAGAGGCCACCGTGTTGGTCCTCCACCCTCCCTCAGGGCGCTTCTTACCCCAGGGGCTGAGGACGACCCCCTCTCAGAAGCTGCTGCCTCCTGGTCCAGCCCAGAGTTCACTTCAGCGTGGCGCCACCAGGGGGCAGCAGAGATCAGGGCCGCGTGGTGGTCAGTGGCTCCAGCATCGGACAGGGCTGGGGACACGAGGCCGGTGGAAAGTGGCCTCGGAGCACAGCCCAGGCATGGGTGCTGGTAGACAGGTCGTCTCACCCGGACCCGTCTCTGGCGTCCCAGCCCCGGGCCCAGGAAGATGCTCTGTCCTCTGCCCTACGAAGAAGCTTCTGGGGGCCGCTTGGCTCTCCCGCGGAGCCCGGCTGCGCTGACCAGCCAAGGGGGCAGCGGACAGGAGCCCACGGCCAGCTGCCCCCACCCGCGCCCCGCGCCCGGCACTGCCTGGGGAGGGGGGATGAGGGGAGATGAGAGAAGTGAGGGGCAAGAGGAGAGCGGGGAGGGGAGGGGAGGGGAGGGGACGGGAGGGGAGGCGTCCCTTTCCGCTGTGGAGGCCGGCCCTGGGGTCCCCAGGAGAGCACTTGGCGCTGAGTGAGCAGGACCCTGGCTGTCCCTATGGGCTCGATGCCCTTGGCTGGTTCCCCGCATCTGGGGGCTGAAGACGGAGCCGACACAGTGCCTGGGGCCCAGAGGGGGAAGAAGAGGCTGGGAGCCCTGTCGGGGACACGTCAGCTCTGCCGTGACAGCACCAGGGGACACTTCTGATGACCCCGAGAGACGTCCCCTCCGGTCACGGGACTCAGCACTGCCCCCGGCGAGTGTGAGAGACTGGGAGTGTATGATGTTAGCGTGTGGCTGACGTGTGTGAGCGTGTGCGTGCAATCGAACATGTATGAGGGAGTGTGTGTGTGTGTGTGTGAGTGCGCGTGTGGGTGTGTGTGTGTGAGTGTGTGCGTGTGACTGGGCACGGCTCAGCACACTCAGCGGGTGTAGACGCTCTCAGGGCCCTGGACACAGGCCGTGTAGCCTCCCCGCCTGGCTCTCCAGGCCCACGGGCCTCGCCTGCTCTCTCAGGCCCTCACTGCCCAGGTGGGGTCTGGGCCGCCTGTCCGGCCGCTGCCCCGAGCCGGGGCTGGACTCGTGCACACCCCCGCGACCCGCTGCCCTCCAGAGGGAGGCGTTTGGTTCCCGTGTGACCCTCAGAGACCCCCAGCCTCCTGCCGGCGGCCGCCTGAGTCTGTGCTTGGTCCCTTCCCTGCTCCTGGGGCTCAGGGCTCTGTGGCCCGTGGCCAGGCACAGGAGGACACAAGAGACCGAGCCCAAGGGCCAGCCCTGGCGAGATGCCAGTAGCTCTGGCAAAAGTGCTCAGCTGGGCGCCGATACCTGCCTCTCCCCCCTGCCTCCCCGCTCCCCTCCCTCCTGCCCTCCCTCCCTCCCGCCCTCCCACCCTCGTGACAGCCATCCCAGGAGTCCCCAGCAGGGGTCACTCTTGCCTTGGAGATGGAACAGGGAGTTTTTCCTCGGGATGTCAGAGCCGGTTATGCTGGGCTGTAAATTTCCACCCTGGAGAATTCCAGCGGCTGAGACCGTGGCCCTCGGGACAGCTGGTGCAGGTGGCCTTGGCCCGTAGCCCGAGTCCAGCACGGCACCCGCCTGCCTTTGCCTCCACCCCCTTGGAGATGCCCCCCGAAGCGGCCGGAGATGGGCTGGGCTGACCCTCAGCTTTCCCGAGGCCCGGCCTCCCTGGGATCCGTCCAGCCTCCCCACCGTCCCGGAGGGTCCCACAGAGTCAGCTCTGGGCAGCCATGAGTGCGCTGGGTGGGGGCTCATTGTCCTTCATGGGGTCGGGGAGGTGCCACCAAGGGAGCAGGTCCCCGGACTGGTCACTGCTAAGCCGGTGCCCGGCCAATCAGGGCGGGGCGGACACAGTCAGATTCTGACCCTCGGACCCCAGGACTGGCTCCCCGGGCCCCTCACCCCAGGGTGGGGGGACTTGCGGCCACACGTGGTGGGACCCCTGACAGTGACAGAGGGGAACATGGGACCCTGCGAGGCCAGGTCTGTGCCCACCCTGTGCCCACCCCTGTGCCAGCCGTGAAGGCCCTCCCAGCCCTGCCCCCTCCTGGCGAGGTGCTTGTGGTGACAAGACTGAGTCCCCCTGCTCAGGCAGCCTCAGTGTCCCTGAGTTCAGCACAGAGCGACACGCACACGCTTTGTCCCGAAAACCATTTCGTGTTTCCCTAGGAACACGTGGCTGCCAGGACCGAGGAAAGGGCCCTCGGGAGAGCCGGGTCCTTGTCCCTGATCCCCGATGACTCTTTGGGTGGTGACAGGGACTGGACTGCAGAGGCTGGTGAGGCAGTGATGCCCCAGGGCCCAGACAGGACGGTGACCGTGCCTGCCCTGGAGCGTTCCCCCCAAGTGTCCAGCTGGGGCAGTGTGTGTGGTCACAGCTGGACAGGGGCTGAGTGAGGCTTGCGGGGCTCCTCCAGGTGATGAGGCAGGGCTGTGCCCGGGGCTCGCAGAGAGAAAGGCACTAAGTCTGGCCAAGGGGAGACACGGGCAGCAATGAGTGACCATCCCTGCGGGCAGCACATCTGCAGTGACGAGTGACCTTCCCTGCAGGCACTGTGTCTGCAGTGATGAGTGACCTTCCTTGCAGGCACCGCGTCTGCAGTGGTGAGTGACCTTCCCTGCAGGCACTGTGTCTGCAGTGATGAGAGTGACCTTCCTCACGGGCAGAGCGTCTGCAGTCCCCAGTGGGGACTCGGCTGCTGGGGTCGGGCGATGCTCTCTTGGTCTTTCCCTCCCTCCCGGCCATCTGCAAGGATGGGGGGCTCCGGGATCCCGCCTCCTGAGCCCCCAGACTGCTCCCCTCCCTCCTGCCCCTTGTTTCTGCCTCCTTCGGGGTTGGGGCCCAGGAAAGAAGGTTCTGGAAGATTCTGGAATGCAGCAACACTTAAAGAATGCTTCCTGGAGCCGCCCCTGGAGGCGGGTGCTGCTGTGGCCGTGGGGTGACCTTGGCCAGCTCACGGTCCGGCTGTGTTGACAGCCAACAGGGTGAGAATTGTCCAGCTGCGGCCTGTCAGCGACAGCAGGTGCTGGGCCGGGCGTGAAAATATATTTACTGTAAACCAGCGGCAGCTTCTCATCTCGTAGGCTCTGTGACAATCACCCCAGTCAGGGCTGTGGCCGAGGGGGCCGTCCAGGGGGCTTGGCCTGGCCTACGGAGAGGCCGGTCACAGCAGCCTCCGGCCGGCCGCGTGGGGGACGGCAGCGGAGCAGGACCTCCCGGGACAGGCGGGCACCGCACCTGGCTTCCTGGAGGTGACACATGTTGGGGTGATGAGCTCTGGTGGGCACCACGGCACCCAGACCCCTCTGAGGGGTGTCTGGGCTTTGCTCTTCCCAGACGCTCTCGGACCCCGGGAACCCGAGTCCAGGACCTGGGCCAGCCCCGCTCTGGGCCCTGTGGACACTGACTCAGTGGGGCAGGGGATGGGCCAGGCAGTTCGTCACCCCCAAGAGGAGGTGGGTCCGGGAGCCCCAGAGACTTTTGTGTCTCATCCTGAGTGAATGAAGCCACAGCAAGGCACTGCAACTCCTACGGAAATGCAGGAGCAGCTGGAGGACCAGGGACAGGTTCTGTCCTGCTGTTTGGGGGCCATACCCAGCAGTGCTCTGAGCTGACTCCTGGCCCTGTGCTCCGGGCTGACTCCTGGCCCTGTGCTCGGGGCTGACTCCTGGCTCTGTACTCAAGGCTGACTCTTGAATTTGTGCTCAGGGCCAACTCCTGGCTCTGTGCTCAGGGATCTCTCCTGACGGGGCTCGAGGCCACGTACTGGGGGTGTCCAGGGCTGCATGAGTGATGCCAGGGGCATGTGTGCTGGTCACAGCCAGTTTGTGCATGCCAGGCATGAGCCTGAGCTGCTCCGCTCTCTCCCCGTCCCGCGTTTCTCAGGAATAGTTTGAGCTCATGTCACGGGCATGGTCCTCTCCCTGGGGGGTGGAGCGCGACTTGGAATCGTCTCAGGACGTTGTTCGGCCTCCTGGGACGCCTCCTGCAGCCACCGTCTGTCTCCTCAGTCGACCAGAATGGAGGTCGCAGGTGTCCTTGCTGCAGCCATGTCGCATCAGTGGGATGATGCAGTTCCCGAGCCCTTACCGTAATGCTTTCAAAGCTCAGCTCTCTCACAGCCTGCATCAGTACATTATTCCTTTATATGGCCTTATAATATTCCACCGGGACCATTTTCCTTACCTATTCATCAGTCGAGGCACCGGGCCGTTCTCCCCTCTGGGCTCTCATACGCAGGGTGGTCTTCCGCATTCTCATTTGGCGTTTTGGTGGAAACGCTTTCATTTCTCGTGGGCATGTACTTACGATGATTGTTCTGAAGGTCACCAGGTAATGCCCTGGACACGTTAGGGCCAACTGTCAGGCGTCTGCCGTGTTGTGGGCCCGTGTCTCACCTCCAGAGCACAGGGTAGACGGCCCCCCGTTCCTGCCCACATCGTCACTCTTCTTTGGCCCGTCCAGGTGGGTGCTAAGAGCGTCTCACGGTAGATTTTAATGGGCATTTCCCCAAAGTGATGAGCTGGGAAATATCCCCCCGTATTTAACAGCCCTTCGCTTTTAAACCTTCTTGGGAGAAACGTCTGTTCTTGGCCTGTTGGTGGCGGGTCATCCCCGAGCGTCGTCACCCGTGTTCTTCAGACAGTCTAGACGCGAGTCCTCGATCAGAGGTGACCGGCAGTTTCGGGCCACGGAGGGAGGGTCAGGAGCTGATGCACTCGCCTGCATTCCGGTTCTAGCCCCCGGCACCTGGTGGTCCGGGGACACAGCTCACGGTCACTCCTGAGAAGGGGCCCTGCGCCCGCCTCTGAGCTCCACCAGGTGTGGCGTCCAGACAGCATTCAGGAAAATAAAATTGTTCTCCATTTTGCGTGGTTTTTTTTTTCTCTTTAACGTCCTTCTTTGAGACAAAGAGCCCTGGGTTGAGGATGTGAAGTTGGACTCTGCTCGCTCTTGCTGTTTCTGTTTATGAAAACTAATTGTTAATGAAAATTTCGCAGTTATCTCCGCAGACTTCTCTGGCGTGTAGAGATGAGAACTGGTAGTTAGAGAAAAAAAAAAAAAACCCGAAGACACTCGCGGTTCTGGTGGGGACAATAATCGGGTAATTGAAAGCGGCCACGATGAGAACAGATAATCATTTCATAATAGTGAGGAAACTACTTAAACCTCACAAGTGTTTTCGTATCTATAACTGGGTAAGAGGGGAGTTCACCCTCTGAGGCGTGCGCTAGGGCAGGCACCGTCCAAGCAGGGCAGCGAGAATCTGGAAACCAGAGAGGTTTGGCTGCTTCCCCGAGGTCACACGGTAAACCTCAGAACGGGGACGGATTTGCGCTAAGAGAGGGATCTGGCTCCATATCTGTGCTTTTCTGCCATCACTGTTGAACGCCAGCCTGTGGCTCAGAAAAGCCCAGAGACGGTTCTGCTGTAGAGTCATTCTACAGACGACACCGTGGGGGTCCGGGGCTGGACGGAGATGCAGAGAGAATCCGCTCAAATGTCCCGGGAGCACCGGGGTCTGGGCTGGTCCTTCTGCTCTTCGCAAGCTGAGGCTTGACGCCCTTTGATGCACGACATGAAATTCACCCTAAATTCAAATCCCAGCAAAGAGCAGAGCTAGAGTGGTCCCGAGGGGCATTGGCAGGGCTGGGGGCCTCATGGGACCCACCTGCCCCAGGAGACAGACCCCAGACCCTGGCCGTTCTCCTGCGCCCCTGATGGAAGCCGGCGGGGAGGGTGTCTGGCGACCCTCAGCACGGCCTCTGCCCTCCGCGCTGACCCCTCACAGCCGTGGTTCTGGGAGCGCCCGAAGGCGGAGGGGTTTTGGGACCGGGGAGGGCTGCAGACCCTCCCACTCCCCCGCTGCAGGGCCAATCTGGAGGGGCCGAACTCACACGGCATCCACGGTGTTCCAGGTCTGGAGTCTCCACCGGGCGGCCGCTCCCTGCCCTGTCCTGCCGCACCTGCTGTCCTGAGTGGTCAGCCCGGGTATAGCCGGGCCAGCCCCCCAGGGGCCTCCTGGCCTCCCCAGCCGTCCAAGCAGGTCCGGCCTTCCCCAGCCCTGGGCCCGGGGACTCGGGACAGTGACCACCAGCCCTCTGCCCGAGGCTGGAGTGTGCGTGCTGGGCTGGGCTCCTCCCAGGGGGACCCAGGGGGACTAAGATGGACGCAGGTAGATTCCAGGAGGCCCAGAGAGACCTGGACGGACCTTCTGAAGTCAGGTGGATACGGGCAGAGCAAGATTGACTCAGGTGATCCCAGGTGGGCCCAGGTGGACCCAGGGGCGTCTAGCTCGAAGCAGGTGGACCCGCACGAACATGGGTGGGGTGGTTCTGGGTGGGGCTCTTCTCCTCAACCTCCCACCCGTCGCCAGGCTGCAGCCCGCTAGGCTCTGGGCTCTGGGCTCTGTTTCCTGTCCCGACCGTCCCCCCTGCGTGAGCTTTTATGGAAGCCGCCAATTCCTCAGCTCCTCGTAGGATCGAACCCTCAGCTCTCGGCCGGGTGTGATCTTGTCTTTCAGCTATAACCCCAACAAGAGAAATCCCCAAACTTGTCTTTTTCCTTCCAAAAAACAGCACCAGCTTCTCTGCGGAATCAGCGCTGGGCAAAACTTAAGCAAAACAACCGCAGGGTCCAAATTGGGTTCCAGACGGAGACGCCGAGCGCTAAGTCCAGGCTGTTTCCGGAGGCCCCCGGGGACCCCTGAATCGCGTAAACGACTCAGGGTTGAGGAGTGCGAGCTCGGCTGGGGGCCCCTGACAGCTGCCGCCAGGGACACTGCGTCCCCAGAGTTCTCCTCCCGCTGGACCCGGGGACGGGCCCCGGCGACCTTGAGCACGTTTGCCAGGGCTGGGAGGTTTTTCTCGGCTCCTGCGGTCCCTGGGGCCTCTGGTCTCCTCCGTTTCCTCACCGCTGGGCTCCCAGAGAGGACCCATCTGCTCCGTAATTCAGAGACACTTAGTAATCAGTAATAATTAATTTCATCAGCAGGTGACATCCATCACGCGGAGGGAAGGGACAGATAACAGCCCCCGAGTCTCTGTTTTTATAAAGAACCCAGAGGTGTCAGCGTGGGCGAGCCGGGAGCTGGCGGGACGCAGACCCCCTGGGTGCCAGGCTGTCCCCGCGGGCTCAGGCAGCCAATGGCGACTGCCTCGTGGAGGAGTCTCTGTCCCGTGACGTGCAGGGGCCCCAGGGACGCTCCCCCTGCCCCCGGCCCCTCACCTCACTCTAGGAAGGCCGCCCGGGGGAGGCGGGAGATGGGACGGTTGAAGGAGGCTCTCAGGAAGGCGCCCTGGAGCCCCGCAAAGGCCAGGGTGGCGCCCCGGCTGCTAGCGCCTGTGCGTGAGTTTCAGCTGGAAAGTCTCAGTGCATCTGCCCGCTTGGTAGGCGAGTTCCAGCCTGGAGGCGGAGGGCAGCAACTAGTTTGCTCCGGCTGTTTGCAAATTCCGCAGCAAAGCCAGACCCAGAGCTCCGAGTGTTCAAACCCGGCCAGCTGTGGCGTGTGAGTGTGTGTATGCTTGTGTGTATGGGTGTACTTGTCTGTACGTGTGTGTACTTGTGTATGTGTGCATACCTGTGTGCCTGTGTGTACTTGTGTGTATTTGTGGACTTGTCTGAGTGTACTTGTGTGCGTGTGTAGCCTTGCGTGTATGTGTGCACTTGTGTGTATGTATGTGTTTGTGTGTACTTGTATGTATACCTGTGTGCATGTGTGTACTTGTTTGCATGTGTGTACTTGTGTGAATGTGTGTGTACTGGTGTGTATACTTGTGTGTATACTTGTGTGTATGTGTGTACTTGTGTGTATACTTGTGTGTATGTGTGAATACTTGTGTACTTGTGTGCAATTGTGTGCATGTGTGTACTTGTGTATGTGTGTATACCTGTGTGCACGTACTTGTATGCATACGTCTACTTGCGTGTGCACTTGTGTGCCTTGTGTACTTGTATGTATGTGTGTACTTGTGTGCATGTGTGTACTCGTGTGTGTGTGTGTGTGTGCACGCATGTGTGGGTGGAGCTGGGTGGTCAGAATCTAAAGGTAGTTCGCTGGCAGGTGAGGGGCCTTCCTCCCCACCCCCTTCCTCTTCCTCTCCTGCCTCCCTCTGAGCCGAGGGTCCCAGGTCTCAGGGTCCTGCGGTCTGAACGTCACCTTCCTAGGCAAAGGGAGGTGACAACAGGTCAGGTGCCTCCACCCACCTCCAACCGCCTCTCAGAGACCTTTAAGACCCAACGCAGGTAGCAGGGACCAGGGCCAGCGAGTGACCAAACCGCCGAGTGACCAAGCCCAAGGCGCCTGGTCTGCAGTGGCTCCCCGTGAGCTTCCCGTCCCCCCAGGGGCTCGGGGGTCCCTGAGCCGGCGGCAGCTGTGAACAGCATCTCCACGAACTCTCTCCAAATGGGGAAACGGCGCGGTCCCTCTGAAGCCAAGCACGCTGCCTGCATTCTTAAACAGACTCAAAATTACAACCGCTAGGAATTAATAAGAATAATATAATGAAACCTTTTTTTCCCCCAAATCCCTCACTTTCATTTATTGGCAGAAAAAAATGATCGGTCATAAAGATCCCTGCAGAGAATAACACTTGAAAAATGGGTCAAAGAAGAGTCCCAACATTTCAAAGAGCTCCGGAAGCCTCCAGAACCGGATGGACGCTCACGGGCCGGAGAGAGCGTCGCTGGGTCGAGCACGCAGCCCCGAGTTCGAGTCCTGACATTGGGTTGTTGTCGTTGTTGTTTTGAGTTCTGGAGAGACTGTTTGGGGGTTAAGACTGTTCTTGTTCGTGGCCGACTATTTCCGTCCTCTGAGCCCACCAGGAGTGACCAGCACACGAGCCAGGGAGAATTCAGGAGCCCCCGTGGCCCAAACACGCCAGCTCCCCCCAGCCGCTGGCAGGGGGACAGTGACTCCCCTGGGCAGACTGGCTCCGTCAGCACCCACTGGGGGTCCCTCCCATGGCAGAGCCCGTCGCAGGAGGCGGGCAGGACGCACTGGCCAGGCCTTCGGAGCACAGGCAGGAGGCTGAGCTGGGCTTGGCGTTACTCAGGGACCCTCCGCCCTCTGCCCTGCTGTTCCGGGGGCTCAGCAAGTGGCCCCTGAGAGCCAGCTGCTTTCTCGGCAGAGTCCAATTTCTCGGGATGGAACCTTTCCCGCAAGGGCTGTGGGCCTACGGCCCAAACAGGTTTTCAGAAAAATGTTCTGAAATCACTCTGCAGGACGCAGGACAGGCGTGGCAGTCACTCCAGAGTCACGTGACGCCGGGCTCTGGGTTTCAGAGTCCGACTGGCGTGGGAAGGAGGGTGTCCGCTGGGCACTGAGACCGGAGCCCACCACCCCGAGATCCTTTCTCCTGTGAGCAGGCCTGGGGGAAGGTCTCCTTCCGTCCTTTCAGCACTCAGCGGGCACCTTGGCCATGTGAATGGCCCCTGGAGGGGCTGCCCATGACATGTCACCTGATAAGGATGGGGCCACTCTGCAGGTCATGAGCTGCCCACCCAGCACCCACCAGCACCTACGCTGCCTGACACAAGATCCCACGTGAGGGGTGGTGATCACCGGGTAGGAGGTAGCCCTGCATGCAGACAACCAACTTGACCCCCGACACCCCAGAGGGTCCCCCAAGGTCTGCCAGGAGTGAGCCCTGAGCACAGAGTCAGGAGTTATCCCTGAGCACAGAGCCGGGAGTAAGCCCTGAGCACAGAGCCGGGAGTGAGCCCTGAGCACAGAGCTGGGAGTGAGCCCTGAGCACAGAGCCGGGAGTGAGCCCTGAGCACAGAGCCGGGAGTGAGCCCTGAGCACAGAGCCGGGAGTGAGCCCTGAGCACAGAGCTGGGAGTGAGCCCCGAGCACAGAGCTGGGAGTAAGCCATGAGCACAGAGTTGGGAGTCAGCCCTGAGCACAGAGCTGGGAGTGAGCCCTGAGCATAGAGCCGGGAGTGATTCCTGAGCACAGAGCCGGGAGTGAGCCCCGAGCACAGAGCCGGGAGTGAGCCCCGAGCACAGAGCTGGGAGTGAGCCCCAAGCACAGAGCTGGGAGTAAGCCATGAGCACAGAGTTGGGAGTCAGCCCTGAGCACAGAGCCGGGAGTGAGCCCTGAGCACAGAGCCGGGAGTAAGCCCTGAGCACAGAGCTGGGAGTGATTCCTGAGCACAGAGTCGGGAGTCAGCCCTGAGCACAGAGCTAGGAGTGGCCCCTGAGCACTGCTGGAGTGACTCCAAAGTATGCAGAGGGCCCTGAGGAAGCAGGTGTGGGGTCAAATCAGGCCCCGGCAGAGGAGAGGCGGGGGGGGGGGCAGTGGACCTGGCACTCCAGCGCACACCTGGGAGGCAGCCCCCGTGGGACGCATCGCCCTGAGGAAGCGCAGAGTGGCCCCTGCCTGCCGTGGGGTTATTCACGCGGGGCTGGGGGGCTGCGGGGACCTTCCTGTGGCCTTGCAGCCTCAGCCGGCCCAGCCCCTGCGAGCCCGGCCCGCTGGGAGCCGACGGAGTGTGGAGGATAATGACTCAGAGTCATTAGAGACGAGGCGAGGACTCAAGTGAGACTAATGGCGCCTGTTCCCTTCCTCCAACACGGAAGCGTGTGCCAGCGCAGCTCCCGATGAGGCCTGAAAGAGAGCGGAGGTCAAGCCACGTCTCCAGGCTCGAGCGCGGCAGCTTTCAAGGAATCGGCCAGAGCTGGGACCCAGGCCTGCCGCAGTCCAGCTCCGGGTGCAGTGGTAGACGTCTGGGCTGTCTTGGAAGCTCCTTGGCTGGCCACGAGCCCGCTGACCCCTGAGCCCGGCTGAGCGCAGAGGCTTGGGCATGACGCAGACGGGACTTGGGGAAGGGCCAGGGATGGGTCATCAGGGCAGCTGGACAGTGGGTGGGAGTCAGGCTCTGACCAGTGACTGGTCAGGCATCTTTCAGGTCCAGATGGTGGGGCTGGGACCCCTGAGATCTTTCGGGGTCTAGCAGAGCCGCATAGACCCAGTTCCAGCGTCACTGGTTTTCCAACAGTGCTGGTTCCGGAAGGCCCGGCGTCCCGGCCGCTCTGGATTCTTCTCTCTGCACCCAGGCTTTTGGCTTGAGTTTCCATTGGGGCCTGAAGTGGCCTCGGCCATGAACCGCCTCTGCTCGGTGGATGGGGCTCGGGGAGCACGGCCCCCCACAGCACCCCCTCCCCCGGGGTGGGAGTTGGGAGTTGCTGCAGTCCCTGACCCCGGGAGAGCCTCCCTGCTTGCCTGACTTGGGGCCCCTCCCGCAAAGGCACTGCCCACTGGGCTCCCCGACCCCACAGGCCTCACCTCTGCCCAGGCCCGGCGTCCCAGTGTTGGATGTCTAATTCCAGCCCTTCACACAGTACCGGCTCGAGCAGGTTGCATTCCATCTTGCCGCGTTTCCCTGACACAATTATCTGAAAAAATAGCACGATTCCAGGTTAATTAAGCAGAAGCTGCTCCCTGGGGTTCGTGGGGCGTGTCTGGCGCAGTGTGAAGGCGTTTGTGGGGTTTGGTTTTCGGTTACCAGTCCCGTCCTCTGCCAGGATGCCACGTCAGTCCTTCAGACAAGACATAAAAACTGGGCAGTGAGGGGCACGGCGGGGGACGATGTCAGGGCTTGCAGGTGGGGGCCAGGGCACACGTTGCAGACCTGGGAACTGGTGTCAGTGAGGAAGTGGCCAGCGTCTGCGTGGACGGGAGGTGCTGAGGCAGCAGATGCCGGCCAGGCCAGGCCATCCTGCTGGGCACTGTCCTTTCCCTGTGGCTTGTGTCAGTGAAGGAAGGCACAAGCTCTCAAAAATCAAACAAGAAGTGTGTGTGTGTGTGTGTGTGTGTGTGTGTGTGCGCGCTGGTTTGGGGGCCACACCCCGCAGTGCTCAGGGATCACTCCTGGCAGACTTGTGGGAGCACCTGGGATGCTGGGGATCGAACCTGGGTCCACGACGTGCAAGGCCAGTGCCTGGCCGGCTGTACCGTCTGTCCAGCCTCATAGTAAATGGTTTTTGCTCTTGTTTGGGGCCACATCCGGCGGTGCCCAGGGCCTACTCCCGGCTCTGTGCTCAGGGCTCACCCTTGGGGGTGCGCGTGAGGCCACTTGGGGTGCCGGGGACGGAACCCGCGTTGGCAATGTGCGAGGCAAACGCCCACTCCAGCCCCAGGAGTGGAAAAGTTTCACGAGAGGGGCCAGATCACGGGTGGTCTCTGTCCTGGGCTGGGCATCCCCGCTCCTGCCGGCCACAGCACAGCCCCAGAGCTGGAGAACGAGGAGGGGGCGGGAGAGCAAGGTCTTATGGGGGAGAAAGAGGGGACCCGGGGCCCACCTGGAGCCCACCTCCCACCCCCACCTGTCGGATCCTGGGGCCTCACTTTGCTGCACTGCCCCCTGCTGGGCATCTGCAGTATGTGCTGATGGACCAGAGCCACACTGACCCCTGCTGGTGACCAGCAGTCCTGCAGTGCTGGTTGATGGAGCAGGGCCGTACTGCCCCCTGGTGGGCATCAGCAGTACTGCTGATGGAAGGGCCACACTGCCCCCTGACCGACAGTGACCCCCGAGGTCCTCCCCGCTGTGGCCGCGACCGTCTGTCCCGACGATGCTGCCCCTCCGCAGGCCACGGACACTGCCCTAGGCTGGCGTGGGCGGGGGCTTCTCGCTGGCGCCTCCCAGGGCCCTGCAGGCCCCGCGATGCTGCGGGAGAAGCAGGGTCAGCCCTCGGGTGAGGGGACGCAGGGGCAGCGGGGGCAGGTGACACTAGCCGGGAGAGGCGGCTCCTCCCGCGTGTGGCCGGGCAGAGACACCCCATGGAGCCACAGAGGCAGCTGCCCCCGCGGTGCACCTGCGAACCACATCCTTGGCCTGTCCCAGCCGTGGCAGCTGCTCATGTGGCAGGACCAGGGCAGTGCCCTCTGGCGCCCTGAGGCTGAAGTACAGTGTCCTAGAGAGTGAGCAGCAGTGTCCCCTGGCGCCCCAGGCCGAGTTGCAGTGTCCCTTGGCGCCCCAACAAGCCGAGTTGCAGTGTCCCTTGACACCCCCAGCTGAGTTGCATTGTCCCCTGGAGCCCCAGGCCGAGTTGCAGTGTCCCCTGGTGCCCCAGGATGAGTTGCAGTGTCCCCTGGCACCCCAGCCCAAGCTGCAGCGTCCCCTGGCGCCCCAGGCCGAGTTGCAGTGTCCCTTGGTGCCCCAACAAGCCGAGTTGCAGTGTCCCCTGTGCCCCAGGCCAAGTTGCAGTGTCCCTTGACACCCCCAGCTGAGTTGCATTGTCCCCTGGAGCCCCAGGCCAAGTTGCAGTATCCCCTGGCGCCCCAGCCTGAGTTGCAGTGTCCCTTGGTGCCCCAACAAGCCGAGTTGCAGTGTCCCCTGGCGCCTCAGGCTGAGTTGCAGTGTCCCTTGGTGCCCCAACAAGCCGAGTTGCAGTGTCCCCTGTGCCCCAGGCCAAGTTGCAGTGTCCCTTGACACCCCCAGCTGAGTTGCATTGTCCCCTGGCACCCTAAGCCAAGTTGCAGTGTCCCTTGGTGCCCCAGGCCGAGTTGCAGCGTCTCCTGGCGCCCCAGGCTACACAAAGCCTTGGGTCAAGTCCTGGAGTAGCTGTCACTGGACAGTTTCCGCCGATAGGAGCCCCAGCTCTTTCCAGCCCAACTCCATGTGGAACTGGTGGACTCGCCCTCCCAGGGCAGTGGGGACCGGGCTTTGCTGTGGGGCTGAACAGGGTGTGGCTGGGGGCGGGACCCCTCCCTCCTCGCCATCACACACAGGAAAGTCGTGGGCTAGGTTGTGAGATTCGTGTGAACTCGACGATTCAAGTGAATCTCACAGCAATGCTTTAAAACTTAAAATAAAATTAAGAACTGTGACCTACACAGTGATTGATCATTGAGCTTTATTTTTACTTTATTTTTCGGTTTGGGGGTCACACCAGGCGATGCTCAGAGCTTACTCCTGGCCCTGCTCAACTCAGGAATCACTTCTGGCAGGGCTTGGGGGACCATATCAGACCCCCGAGATTGAACTTGGATCAGACACATACAAGGCTCTACCTGCCTATAATTAATGGTGGCCTCCCATTAGCAACTTCTAATCCTGTATTTTTTAGGGTACTTCTTTTTTTTTAAATTTGTTTTGGGGCCACAGCTGGCAATGCTCAGAGGTTACTCCTGGCTGGCTCTGTGCTCAGGAATCACTCCTGATGGTGTCTGGGGATGCCGTGGATGGAACCAGGACTGGCCTTGTGCAAAGCCAGCACTCTCCCCGCCGTACTGTTGCTCTAGCTCCCTGTTGGTTGCTTCATTTAAGGTTAAAACAAGATCGGAATGCCGGATGGACGTTATTCCATGCTATGAGGGAGGAGATTTTTCACTGGTTTGTTTTTGGGTCACACCCAGCGATGCTCAGAGGTTACTCTTGGCTCTGCACTCCGGAATTAATCCTGGCAGAAGGCAAGCACCTTCCTTGCTGGACTATCTTTCCGGCCCTTCTCTTTAACCTTTTTGAGGTTCAATTCTAGATATGTTTATTATTGACAAATTAAAGCTAGATTAAAGATCCACCAACCTGTCCTCCTTTATTCATGGGCATCGGCCACTTGCAGGTCTCACGACAACGTATCCGGCCTATTTCTGTTCCCTGCGTGAAAATGCCCGTCTCTGCCCTCCTATTTGTGTTTGTCACGGTGCCCTCCCGCCTGCCTTTCCCAGCCGCTGATAATCAATCAAAGGGCCACTTTGTTCTGCCAGGGGCAGGCAGTGAATGTGTCCAGCTTTGCAGGCCAAGGACAAGTTTGAGGACATTTTGTGGGACTCGGAGACCCAGAGAGAAAACAAATTCCCACGGAATCGTATGGCAGGCATCAAAACGTGATCTTCATCTTCATCGTAGCAGAACGACGCTGAGGACAGGAGCTAACGGTCTCGGACCATGGGCATCCCGGGCACATTTCCTGCTGTCCCCGCATGAATCTCACCAGCCCCTCCGGAGTCAGCTAGCCGAGATTGGCTTTGATGGCCTTCGCCTTCTCTTCATTTCCTCCTGTTTGCAAGGAAGTTCTGGTCCCGTGTGAGAGCTGGGTACTGGTGTTCGGATCTGTTTGATCTCTGCCGAATGCAGAGATGTTTCGTGGCACCACAGCCTGTGAGACAACGCGTCTGTACAGTCTACAGGGGAGATGAACTCAGGTCCTGAGGTGTCTCGGGAGGCCCAGAGCACACAGACCTCTCTCTCTCTCTCTCTCTCTCTCTCTCTCTCTCTCTGTCTCTGTGTGTGTGTGTGTGTCTCTCTCTGCATTGCTTTTCCAGCTTATCCACACCAGTGAGCACCTTCATTTATAAATTAGGTACAGTCAGAAGTTGGCAACAAAAACAATGACAAAAGAGAAGAATC
The DNA here is from genome assembly GCF_029834395.1 of Sorex fumeus. Lineage (NCBI taxonomy): Eukaryota > Metazoa > Chordata > Mammalia > Eulipotyphla > Soricidae > Sorex > Sorex fumeus. The sequence continues at coordinate 2,178,126 of NW_026606199.1, read as the reverse complement.
ATAACAAAGGGCTGCACTGAAAAGTGCGCCGATGTGCTGTTTCTCATCCAACCCCTCCGAAGACTGGAAGGTTGTTGGACGTGAGCGTGAGAACAAGCCACAGAACAGGAACGAGGAGAGAGAGGGCTCTGAAGAAGGGACAACAGTGGGTGCTGTTTCTGCAGCAAAGTCAGTCACAAGATAACCTGCCTGCAAAGACCCTTAAAATCACATTTGAGGGGCTGGAGCAATAGCACAGCAGGGACGCTTGCACGCGGCCGACCAGGGTTTGATTCCCAGCATTCCATAGGGTCCCCTGAGCACCACCAGGAGTAATTCCTGAGTGCATGAGCCAGGAGGAATCCCTGTGCATCGGCGGTTGTGACCCAAAAAAGCAAAACTAAACTAAACTAAAATAAAATCACATTTAGCTGTTAGAAAAGACGAAGTCATTAAACTTACATACAAGTGGTACCACATGGAAAGTATCGTGTTAAGCGAAATGACTCAGAAAGAAAGGGATGGACATAGAAAGATTGCATTCATCTGGGGAACATAAAGTAACAAAATAGGAGACTAACACCCAAGAGTGGCCGAGATTAGTACCAGGAGGTTTGCTCCATGGCTTAGAGGCCAGCCACACATGCTAGGGGAAAAGGGAGCTCAGATGGAGAAGGGAGCACCAAATAAAGGGTGTTGGGAGGATCCTCCCAGGATGGGAGAAGCATGCTGAAAATAGACTATAGACCAAACATGATTGCCACTCAATGTTTCTTTTGCAAACCACAACACCCAAAGGGAGAGAGAGAACAGAGGGGAATGCCCTGCCACAGAGACAGGGTGGGATGGGGCGGACGGGGGGTGGGAGGGATACTGGGATCCGTGGTGGTGGGAAATGGGCACTGGTGGAGGGATGGGTATTCGATCATTGTATAACTGAAACCCAAGCACAAAAATTTGTAAGTCTACAACTGTACCTCATGATGTCTCACTAATAAAAAAAATAAATAACAAACTCTAAAATAAAATAAAATCACATTTGAAGACCTCTCACTTTGCAAGTAAGGCCACGCCCTGAGCCTGAAATCTTGAAGCTCTCCCTTGGGCCCCGTGCTATGAGGTAGGGGTTAGGGAGTGTGCTGGGAGCCCCATCTACCCGGAGAGCGTTTGTGACTGGGCCAAGCACCCAGAACTCCGGGCAGTACTGACCCACTGACTCAACAGGCCTGTTGACGTCGGAATGGGCCTATAGCTCTGCACCCCAACCTGAAGTTTGGGGAATGTTTGCATTCTGACCCCGTCCACGTGTTACACCACCAAACCAGGCTTTTTAGAAAGAAATGATGAGTCACTCTTACTGGCAGGCCACACAAGGGACGGTTGCAGGCAGGCAGGACAAAGCATTAGCCAGTTCCTCCTGCCTAACTTCTTTCCTCCTGGGAAGCTCTAGATCACGTTTCCTTTCAATGAATCATTTACCTTAGTTAAAACAAATCAGACCTGCTGAATCACATGTTGTGCTAAGGAACAGTTAACTTTTTTTGAAATGAAGGATGCTTTTCAGAACGAAGTCTGAAATCTGTTCTGTTTCTGCCTTTTAAAAATCTGACCTTTGTGGGTCTGGAGGGATAGCACAGCGGATAGGGCGTTTGTCTTGCACGCGGCCGACCCGGGTTCGATTCCCAGCATCCCATAGGGTCCCCCGACCATCGCCAGGAGGAATTCCTGAGTGAAGAGCCAGGAGGAACCCCTGTGCATCGGCGGGTGTGACCCAAAAAGCAATAAACAAATAAAGAAATAAATAAAATAAAATCTGACCTTTGAATCATGATTCCTTGAAGTCAGAGCCGTGAATGCAGCCCCTCCCTGGGCCTCATCTCCCCAGGAAGGACGTGGCGGTCCCGCATCTCTGGACAGATGTCCTGACCCCTCCTATTGTCATCTGCCACCCTCCTTTGTCCCTAGGGAGGTGTGTATTGAGCAGAGACAGTTTGGCTGAGACTTGGGGTCCTTCCTCCTTCCCTGGGGGCAAGCCTGGTGCCTCTGGGCGCATTCACCGGTTCTCCTCTTTGCAGAGCTAAGTCCAGGCCCCTCCCTTGCCATGAACTGGGGCATCAATCACGTCTGCGGGGGGTGCCATCAGCCATCGGCCACCGTGCCCAGCTCGGTTCAGCGGTACTGCCTCCTGAGCCCACCTGTCTCCCAGGCTTCCTCTCTCCGGGTATGCTACTGTCCTAAGAGCCTTGTCAGAGCTTTACTCTGATGGCTCTGTGCCTGCTGGGTCCGGTTTCATGACAGTTGACCCCGGGAAACTGGAGCCCAGCAGAGGGGCCCCTCTTGGGGGGTCAGGGAATGTGGAAACATTCATCTTACCAGTCACGTGAAGACGGATGACATTTCCCTGTTATAAATGTCATTTGAATCTCTGCCTGCCATGCACGCATAAACATAGACCACTGCCCACACGGCCTCAGCCAGCCGACCCTGGACAGTCCAGAAGCATTTGTACAGGGATTTGAAAAAAAAATCTTTCTTAATCTGGAGGCTTCGCAGCTATAGATTCTTACGTGCCTCCTGCTTTTTCTGCATTTTCCTTGGATGTCAGAACCCTCTAACTCTCTATCGACTCACCCGGGCATTTTATTACTTTTTTTTTTATTAAGTGAAACACCATGAGGTACAGTTGTAGACTTACACACTTTCGTGCTTGGGTTTCAGTTATACAGTGATCGAGTACCCATCCCTCCACCAGTGCCCATTCTCCACCACCAATGATCCCATTGGCTCTCCCACCCCTCACCCCATCCTCCACCACCCCCCGCCTCTGTGGCAGGGCATTCCCTTTTGCTCACTCTTTCCTTCAGGGTCTTGCAGTTTGCAGTAGAGGTATTGAGTGGCCAACGTGTTCGGTCTATAATCGACTTTCAGCACGCATCTTGCTTGCATCCCGAGCGAGTCCTCCCAACACACTTTACTTGGTGCTCCCTTCTCTACCTGAGCTGTCTTTTCCCCCAGCATGTGCTGCCGGCTTCCAAGCCATGGAGCAGACCTCCTGGTACGTATCTCAACTGTTCTTGGGTGTTCGACCCCCATTCTGTTACTTTATATTCCCCAGGTGAGTGCAGTCTTTCTATGTCTGTCCCTCTCTTTCTGGCTCATTGCACTTAGCACGATACTTTCCACATGGAAACTTCATGACTTCATCTTTTCTAACAGCTGCATAGTATTCCATTGTGTAGATGTGCCAAAGTTTCTGGAACCAGTCATCTGTTCTCGGCCACTTGGCACCCGGGCATTTTAGATGAAACAAAACCAATCATGATCTTGGAGACAGAGTTCGGGGCACCGGCGAGCTGCATGGTGGAAACTCTTGTCAGTGTTTCCCTCCTTCTCGAGAAGTTCTTGTGTGCGTACTCTTTGTAGAGCAATGCTCCAAATTGCTTTAATTCCCCCCCACATTAAAAAGATGACATGCCTCACAATTCAGTGAAGAAATAATCCGTCAGAGGCGGCAAAATCAATCAGGTCACTGAAATGACCCCAACCCCCCTGCAACAGAACCTCGTCCTTGAAGGCCAGATCTTCGCTGCACCCACCTCTGCAGCAGGGCCTGGGGCCAGCCTCCCGCTCAGTTCCAGAGGACAGTCCCCTGGCCCGGGATGCTCCCTCTCACGTCCCCACACTCTGCTCAGCTCGGCCCTGCTCAGGGCCCAGAAGCCCGCACCTTGCTCTCCCAGCCTCCCGCCTTCCTTAGATCAGCTGGGTGGGCCAGCGCATGGCCAGGCCGCCCTGGTGCCCAGGCTCTGTCCTGTGGGGAATGGGGTGAGGGGTCGCTCACTCCGGCAGAGTGAAGGTGCCACCCCATGACTGCTGGGAGGTGGAAAGGTTCTAATGAACGGGTATCGGGGCCATTGTAGTTCTTTCCCCTGTGAAGTTTGAAACAAGTTGTTAGTTAAAACCAGCACCCGGCAGGCTCCAGTTAAGTTCACTCCAGAAGATGGGGCCTTTCCTACCTCCTGACAAGAAGCTGTTCTGGATGGGACTGGAGTGATAGCATAGCAGGGAGAGCGTTTGCCTTGCACGCGGACAACCCGGGTTCGAATCCCAGCATCCTACTTGGTCCCCTGAGCACCGCCAGGAGTAATACCTGAGTGCCTGAACCAGGAGTAGCCCCTGTGCATCGCTGGGTGATGCACAAAAAGCAAAATAAAAAAAGAAGGAGGAGGAGAAGGAGAAGGAAAAGGAGGAGAAGGAGAAGAAGGAGGAGGAGGAGGAGGAAGAGGAGGAGGAGGAAGAGGAGGAAGAGGAGGAGGAGGAGGAGGAAGAAGAAGAAGAAGAAGAAGAAGAAGAAGTGAAGAAGTGAAGAAGTAGAGGAGGAGAGGGAGGAGAAGGAGGAGGAAGAGGAGGAGGAGGAGGAAGAGGAGGAAGAGGAGGAGGAGGAAGAGGAAGAAGAAGAAGAAGAAGAAGAAGAAGGAGAAGAAGGAGAAGAAGGAGAAGAAGGAGGAGAAGGAGAAGGAGAAGGAGGAGGAGGAGGAGGAGGAGGAGGAGGGGGAGGAGGAGGAGGAGGAGAAGAAGAAGAAGAAGAAGAAGAAGAAGAAGGAGAAGAAGGAGAAGGAGAAGAAGGAGGAGAAGAAGGAGAAGAAGGAGAAGAAGGAGGAGAAGGAGAAGTAGAAGGAGAAGGAGAAGGAGGAGGAGGAGGAGGAGAAGGAGAAGAAGAAGAAGAAGAAGAAGAAGAAGAAGAAGAAGAAGAAGAAGAAGAAGAAGAAGAAGAAGAAGAGGAGGAGGAGGAGCAGGAGCAGGAGCAGGAGGAGGAGGAGGAGGAGGAGGAGAAGGGGAGGATGGGGGAGGAGGAGGAGGAGGAGGAAGAGAAGAAGAAGAAGAAGAAGAAGAAGAAGAAGAAGAAGAAGAAGAAGAAGAAGAAGAAGAAGAAGAAGAAGAAGAAGCAGCAGCAGCAGCAGCAGCTGTTCTGGGCCGGAGGCTTAGTTAGAAACAAGCTGGAATTTGTAGAAGCATCCCTGCTTCAAAACTGACCAAGGGCCAAGTGAAAGGGCCCTTCCTGGCGCGGGAGGCTCTGGTTTCTGTCCTTAATACACACCCAAGAGACAAAGGGACACCGAGATTACCCAGCTGGGCTGCAGGGGGTCCAGGCTGGGCTCCAGGCTCCAGCGTAAAGCTCCTGGCTGCAGTACCAGGCCTGACCAACAGGGGTCAGTCCTTCAGCTGTCCTCCCGCCTTTGGAACGAAGGTCAAGTTGAAGGAGACTTTAAAAGACACTACAGAGGATGTCAAGCCCTGCGGGTCTTTGTGCTCACTTTGATTTCAGAACAGCTGCTTCGCTCTAGGGGGGCACATCCTGAGCCTCTGTCCCTGGGTCCCCTGCTCCCCTCTCACTCGGAGGACATCGGAAGCAGACACAGACTCACCCACGTGCCCACAGCCGCCCGGCTTTGGGTTTGTGCGTTGTTTGTGGGGGCCACAGCCCAGGCAGTGCTGGGGTCAAACCCGGCCTCCTGTTGGCGCTCAGCCCACCTAGCGTTCTCTGGGGCCCTGGAATTATTCTAAACGAGGCATTTCTAAGAAAGATTCCCACCTGTTTGGAGCCATCATTACTGCGAACGGTAGAAACCTGAACAGCATTTAAACATGTATTTTGAAAAAAAAATTTTTTTTTTCAAAACGAGCTGGAAAATCTTTCCGGAAAGGTGTTTTCCCTTGTTTTTCCATAAACACCATTAGAAGAGTTTTCCTCACTGTGGGTCGTGGCAGGCGTTTTCACAAGCCCCCTCTGGGCTGTGGCAAGGAACAGCAGCATTAGAACCTGGAAGCCCCTTGACCATCACCGTCTGTTTTATTCCCTGAATCACCGAACCTCTTATGACCACCCCTTGCTCTCCAAGCCCCGGGTGGTGGGACCCCGCCCCGCTGATCAGCACATGCACAAGCTGCCTGGTGGGTGGACTCATCTGCTCCCCTTGAAGCTGATCAAAGTAGCGTCAAGACGTGAAGCGCTGTGCTCCTAGGGGGACCCCCCTTTCCTCTGTCTCTCCGGGAAGGGAGCCCACTGGCTCTGCCTCTGGCTGACCCCACAGCATGTGTGGAAGTTGCAGAGACGCCCCTCACGAATATACCACGTGTGTATGTGGTGAATTTGCCCCAACTCGGAACATCCTACTCACACCTCTGCCCGCAAAGCTGGCTGCAGGGGTCCAAATCTGTCTCCCACCTTCACCTTAAGGTGCTCTATGGCTCTTTTGTGGGGGGAGGGAATCTCAACAGGACGCAAGAACATGGTGGTCACCGCCCCGGGGGCCAGGACACGCACACGGGACCCACGTTCCTGCTCCCTGTGGCCGTGGTTCCCGACAACATTCTGGGCACTTAAAAAAAATAAAACGGTTCCCGCGGGAGGGTTGGAGAGGTGACCAAGGCCGCAGTGGGGTGCAGCGGCCCACCCCGCCACCCGCTGGCCTGGGCAAGGCTCCTGGGGTCCGGCCTGGATTAAGTCCAGTTTCACTGCGGCCGCCACCAAGCGGGGAACCGGGCTGGACCGGGGTGCCACCCTAGCACGGGGACCCGGCTGGACGGGGCGCCTCCGTGCCGGCTCCTGGTGCGCTGGGTCCCCACCCGTTACAGGAAGCCCCGGTCTGGGCTGTACCCGAGGTGTCCGGGGGGGCCAGGGCGCCGCCACCCTCGAAGGCCTCCCGAGGCCCAAGTCCCCGGCCAGGCCCCCAGGCAGGGAGCCCCTGGCCGCGGCGAAGCGGGAGAAGCAGGCGGCGGGAGCGGGCGGGGAGCGCGGGGCCCGTCGATCCGGGGGCGCAGGGACCCCGGCTGGCCTGCGCGCTGCCCCCGACAGCGCGGCCGCGCTGGCCTCGGCCCTCCGCTTCCTCCGACGCCGGAAGTTCCCGTTGTCGAACATCTTCTCGCAGTTGGGGTCCAGGGTCCAGTAACTGCCCTTTCCTGCCGGAGAAGAAAGGCCGGGCTGGGAAACGCCGGTGCCGCGCCTGGCACGGCGGGCCAGGGCGGTCAGCCTCGGAGAGACCCGGAGGGTCACGGAGTCACCGGGACCCTGTGCCCGGCCACGCGGGGAGGGAGCGGGACGGCCCGAGGTGCGACCCGAGGGCGCGAGGACAACCTGGCGGATGCGAGGGCGCGCGGACCGGGCTCTGCGCGCGACTCGTGTGGCTCCTATGTGGGGCCCGGCCCGGGGTGGGGGTGGGGGTGCAGCCGGGTCTCCCCTCTGCACCGCTCGAGGCGGAGGCCGGAGAGGCTCCCCATCGTCTCCCAAAGGGCGACTCTCCTTTCGAGGAGCGCGCGCACGCTCGGGGGCGCGCAGAGCGCGGGACCCACTGCGCGACCCGGGCCGACTCTGGCCTCCCCGCCTCCCCAGCGCCGCGCTGGGCTGCGCACAGACCTGCCCCTTCCTGCAGTGCCCGCGGCCGGGCGCGCGGGGCCGGTGTGCTGGACAGGGGGAGCCCGGGGCGCGCTTGGGGCGCTGGGCGCTGGACGGTGCGGGCCCGGAGCGGGCGTGGGGCGCGGGGCGCTGGACGGGGTGGGCCCGGGGTGCGCGTGGGGCGCGGGGCGCTGGACTGGGTGGGCCCGGGGTGCGCGCTGGGAGGGGCTCGCTGGACAGGGAGGGCGCGGGGCGGGGGCGCGTGGGGAGTAAGGCGTTGGACCAGGCGGGCTCGGGGCGCACGTGGGGCGCGGGGCACTGGACGGGACGGGCCCGGGGCGAGCGTGGGGCACGGGGCGGGCTCGGGGCGCGCGCGGGGCGCTGGACTGGGAGGGGCCGGGGCGCGCGTGGGGCTCGGATCGCTGAACGGGGAGGGGCCGGGGTGCGCGTGGGGCTCGGATCGCTGGACGGGGAGGGCCCGAGGCGCGTGTGGGGCGCGGGGCGCTGGACCGGGCGGGCTTGGGGCGCGCGCGGGGCTCTGGACTGGGAGGGCCCGGGGCGCGCGTGGGGTGCGGGTCGCTGGTTGGGGAGGGCCCGGGGCGCGCGTGGGGTGCGGGTCGCTGGACGGGGAGGGCCCGAGGCGCGCGTGGGGAGCGGGGCGCTGGACGGGGCGCGCGTGGGGAGCGGACCGCTGGACAGGGCGCGGGGCCGGGGCGCGCCCGGCGTACCTGGGTCGTCCTGGTCGCGGGGCACCCTCTTGAAGCAGTCGTTGAGCGACAGGTTGTGGCGGATGGAGTTCTGCCAGCCGGCCTGGCCGCGTCTGTAGAAGGGGAAGTTGCCGGCCACGTACTGGTAGATCTGGCTGAGCGTGAGGCGGCGGCGCGGCGCGCTCTGGATGGCCATCGCGATGAGCGCCGAGTAGGAGTAGGGCGGCCGCACCAGCCGCAGCAGCTCCTGCGGGGCCCCGAGGCCCAGCCACGCCGGGTCCCCCCGGGAGCCGAGCAGCGGGCCGGGGGCCGCGTCGTGGGGGGGCGGCGCGGCGCCGAGCGGGGGCGCGTCCGGCCAGAGGCGCGGGCCCACGGCGTCCAGCGCGCTCCGGTCCGCGCGCGCCGAGGGCGCAGGGTGCGTGGCTGCCCGGGCCGGGCTGACCCCGGAACCGTCACGGTAGCCGGCCATGTCCCGTCGATCCGTCCCGGGCCTGGCCCGCTGGTCCCCCGTCTCACGGGCGCGCCATCCAGGGTGGCCCCAGGCTGTGCCCGCGCGCGCGCGCTAGGCCCCGCTCAGGGCCAGGCCTCTTTAAATGCCGTCGGACCTGAGCGAGCCTGGGGCCGGTCCCCAGAGAGTCCCCGCCCCCTGCCACCTGGGAGGGATCCCGGCTCCCAGCCCAGCTTGCCACGGGAGCCGTTGCAGCACCAGGCCCTCACCGCGGGGTCACTGGCCAGAGCCTGTCCCCGGCAGCCCGGACCTGGATGTCACCCAGCTGGGCCTCACCGCACAGGAGGCTGCCCTGCGCCTACCCCCACAGACCCTGGAAGCCCAGCCCGACCGCCCCTACCCCTCCTTACCAGAGGACCAGCGCCTGCATCTCCACTGCCCCCCGACCTTTGAGGACACGGGATGGGTACGGAGCCTGGGCGAGAGGAGCCAAGAGCCCTCAGGATGGTCGGGTGTGCAAGGCCCGGTGGCCTGGCTGGCGTGGACAGGCTTGCTGAAGCTGAGAGCAAAGCAGCCCCTGGGTTCAGCCTGGACGGTCACCCAGAGAGCCCTCTGAGAGCCCGACCATCGGGTGGGTAGCAGGCAGGAGGGGCGGGCGCCCACCACCTCCTTTGCCGTGCAGGCAAGATACTCTCGGTAACTTGCCAGGCTCTCTGAGAGGGGTGGAGGAATCGAACTCAGGTCGGCCAGGTCAGCAATGTGCAAGGCAAACGCCCTTCCCGTGCTGTGCTGTTGTTCCCTCACTGTATGGTGCTAGAGCCCAGCGCCCGGCAACCTCAACAGCCCTCCCGCACACCTGGCCCCTCTCCCGCTCCCTCCAGGAGTTTCGGGAAGGTCGAGGCGGCTGGATGAACCTTCGTCGGCTTCCCGCCCTTCGACGTCCTACAGCTCAGTCCAGTGGGCCGGGGCCAGCTTGGAGGGAGGGTCACTGGCCTGGCACGCACAGGCTTGGAATTTGGTTTCCAGCACGTGACCCCGACCCCAGCCCCCTGGCAGGTGCCCTGATCCCCACGAATCTCTAGGATGTGGGGGGAGGTCTGGTGTCAGCCTCTTAGCCGTGCTCTGCGTGACCCAGATGGGATTCCTGAAGCGGGGACCCTTGCGGGGGGCATAGGAATGGGGGGTGTGACCGGCACGGGGCCTTGGGTGAGAGATTTCCCATGAGCCAAAGCAGTCTCAGGGGAGAAGCAAGAAGGAAGTGAAGCAGGAGACCCTGCCCCGTGCCCCGAGCTTCCTGGGTGCTCAGAGCAGCCTCTTCCACCTCTGTCGGCTCTGCAGTGACCACCCTGCTTCCTTCCAGGTCCCCCTCAGCCCCCACCCCCCTCTCCCGGGCACCCCAGCCAACCCTTGTCTTCCGGCCTGAGTCTCCTCGGAGAGGGCCCCCTCCCTCCCGCTGGGAAACGGGGTGCCCCGTGCCTGCAGGCCTGAGCAGCAGGAGGAGAGCACCCCAGGATGTATCTCAGACCCTCCCCTGTTAGTGTCCACGTCTTGCCGGACACCCTCTCTGCAGCCTGGGGGTGGGGCAGACCTGGGGGGGACTTCTCGGGGGGGGGGGGGAGAGCCCTGCTCTGAGGGCGTTCACCAGTCCACGGGGCTCGCTCCCCTGCACCCCTCAGGATAATGCCGAGCACTGCAGAGTGCAGCCCCCAACACGCCCCCTGCCCAGGGTGGGATCTTCAGCGTCTGTCCCACGCCCCCAGGGTCGAGGTGGGCTGCCTCAATGGGTCACACTGGAAAATGGGGGGAGTGGAGGGAGTCACACCAGCCTGTGCCCATGGCTGACTCCTGGCTGGCTCTGCGGGGTATGGAAACTGGGTTGGCCGCCGCAGAGCAAACACCAGACCCTCTGTGCCAGGGCTCGGACCCCCAACACAGGAGCTTCCTGCGCTGTTACCAAGTCAGCACCAAGTCAGGTGCCCACTGCGCCCGGCCAGAATGCTGGGGCGGTGGCGCCACCTAGTGGGTGCCCTGGTCCCTGGGTAAAGGTTGAGGGAGGGAGGGAGGGAGGGAGGGAGGGAGGCAGGGAGGCAGGGAGGAGGGAGTGGGGTCTGCCTCTTGGCCTCAGCCACAGGGGTGGAGGGTGGGGGGAGGAATGAGAGGAGGGAAGCACAGACCTCGGGAGCTCTTGGGGTTCTGCGCAGGGAGGGGATGCACGCTTTAATCCCTTCTCAGAACGCGTCTTATCTCACGGAGATTTTTCTCTTTAAAAATTATTATTATTATTATTATTTTAAATAAGTAGAATTAGGTATTTATTTATTTATTGCTTTTTGGGTCACACCCAGCAATGCTCAGGGGTTAATCCAGGCTTTGCACTCAGGAATTACTCCTGGCGGAGCTTAGGGGACCCTATGGGATGCCAGGGATCGAACCCGGGTCGGCCGCATGCAAGGCAAACGCCCTCCCCGCTGTGCTATTGCTCTGGCAATAAAATAAAAAATTAGTTTTGATTTATTTTAGTGTAGGCAACAGCCACGACTTTTGATACCATTTAAGAAATGGATGAGGTAACAAGGCTCCGATATGAAAATCGATAAGTATAAAAAAAAATCAGTTTTTATGTGAAACTTGTTATGGTTGATCACGAGGTTGCCAAGTCCTTGTCTAAGGATTTACTAAGGCGTTTGAGGCTCGCTGAATCTTGGCTGCTTGGTTTGCTGAATTTAGTCAGTTTTCATATTGGCTGTGTGCAAGGCAAACGCCCTACCGCTGTGCTATTGCTCCAGCCGATAGCACAGCGGTAGGGCGTTTGCCTTGCACGCAGCCAACATGGCCCACCCGAGTTCGATTCCTCCGCCCCTCTCGGAGAGCCCGGCAAGCTACCGAGAGTATCTCGCCCGCACGGCAGAGCCTGGCAAGCTCCCCGTGACGTATTCGATATGCCAGACACAGTAACAACAAAGTCTCCAATGGAGACGTTACTGGGCCCGCTCGAGCAAATCGACGATCAACGGGAGGGCCTTTACCTTTTACCTTTAGTCAGTTTTCATGTTAGGGTCCCATCTAACCTGGTGGCCCCTGCTGGAATCTCAGGATTGAGGAGTCAGGAGGTGCGGCACTGTCCATGGATCGATGGTCTGGGACAATGAGTTGTCCAGGAGGCAGATATGGGAGGTGCGGGGGGCTCCTGGGGGCTCCTGGAGGTCCAGGGGGCTGGGGAGAGGCTGCCCGCCCAAATCCGAGAAGACCCCAAGTTCTCAGCCTGGCACCGGGTGTCTGAAATCACTGGCAGCCTGGTGTCTCTGCAGAGAGTGCTCGTGAAGCCATGGTGGTGAGCCCTTGCGTGGCTGCCGGGCCTCACCCGGGCGGGGGCACTCACCCACCCACTCCCAAGGGTGCCTGGGCGTGGCCAGCCATGGGGACTCCTGTTTCCATGAATTTTAGCTGCTTGGAGCACAGCTCCTCTGAGATTCAGTTGGGACTTTAGAGCGGGGCAGATGGCTGACTCAGCGTCTCCCAGGAGGACCTTTCAAACCATTCCTTGTTGCCGGGTACTGCGGATGGGGGTATGGTGTGGGGTTAAGGTGCTCCCGGCTGGCCCCGGTAGGTCCTGCTACCCCATATGGTCTCACCAACCAGGAATGATCCTTGAGCACTGGTTGGAGGGCGGGGGGCACAATTTTTTTCTTAAAAAACATTTTTTAGAAAGCCCTGTGTAATAAGCTGCCGAGATCCTCAGCTTCTCTCTCTCTCTCCCTAGCAGGCTCTTTGATGAGAAGTAGTTGCTTCCAGAAAGCACTGGTCAGGTTACAGCGGCCATGCAGGATGGGAAGGCTTTACACACACACACTTAACTTCCCGTTAGTCGTCGATTTGCTCGAGCGGGCGCCAGTAACGTCTCCATTTGTCCCTGTCGCGTGCTAGTGTAGCCCAATGGCATCTCTTCGCTCCGGGAACATGGAGGGCCTCAAACCGATCGTTCATGACCTTGACAAAGAAGTCTGACCATCTGGTAGGTGGGCGGCCACGCGGTCTCTTGACATCCCGTGGAATCCAATCAGTAACAGCTCTAGTCCAGTGGTCGTCTTTAAATCTCATTACGTGACCAGCCCATCTGATTTTCGACACCTTGGCAAATGAGACAGCGTCCCTGATCCTTAATCGTCGACGGATGTCAGAACTCCGAATTCTTTCTCTCATTTGAGTGAAACGTGATATTCCAAGCATAGCTCTTTCTATTCTTCTTTGGGAGACCTGAATGGCGTTCTCATCTTGTTTGCGTAGGGCCCAGGTCTCTGAGGCATATGTTAATGCAGGAAGAACAGTGGAATCAAAGAGATGTGCCCGGAGCTGGAGGTTCTTCGTCCTCTTAGCTATTTCTTCGACGTTCTTGAAGGCGTTCCAAGCCGCTCTCTTCCTCCTGCGCAGCTCGGGTGCCAGGTCACTTGTCATGTTGACCTCTCGACCTAGGTACACATAGCTGTTGCATTCGGAGATGGTCGTTCCATTGAGAGCGAATGGGGCGTCAGGAACAAGGCTGTTTCTCATAAACATTGTCTTCGTAAGATTCAGCTGTAGTCCTACCTTTCCACACTCACGGTCAAAGTCGGCCAGCATTTGTGCCGCTTGGCTGATGTTTGGTGTTATTAAAACAATGTCATCAGCAAAGCGGAGGTGGTGTAGTTGCCGACCATCTATCTTCACTCCCATTCCTTCCCATTCCAGTCGTCGCATGATGTTCTCAAGGGTGGCACTGAAGAGTTTTGGTGAAATGGTATCACCCTGCCGCACCCCTCTCTTGACATCAACGGTCACTTCTTTGTAGAATGGTGAGATCCTGGTAGTGAATCCGCAATACAGCTCACGGAGGACCCTGATGTATTGGGCTTGAATGCCCTGATTGGCTAGGGCTTCAATGACCGCTTCCGTCTCAACAGAATCAAAGGCCTTCTTTAAATCAATGAACGTTAAGCAGAGCGGCATCTTGAACTCCCGAGAAACCTCAATGAGTTTGGTTATCGTGTGGATAACTACAACTGGTCTCATTCGCAAAGGGAAGGCTTTATTTTTTTTATTTTTTAATTTTTTTTTCTATTGCTCTTTTATTTTATTTTATTTTTATTCATTTTTATTAGTGAGACACCATGAGGTACAGTTGTCGACTTAAAAATTTTTGTGCTTGGGTTTCGATTATACAATGACCAAGTATCCAAGTATCCATCCCTCCACCAGTGCCCATTTCCCACCACCACGGGTCCCAGTATCCCTCCCACCCCCAATCCCCCCCATCCCACCCTGCCTCTGTGGCAGGGCATTCCCCTCTGTTCTCTCTCTCCTTTTGGGTGCTGTGATTTGCAAAAGAGGCAATGGGTGACAATCATGTTCAGTCTATAGTCTACTTTCAGCATGCTTCTCCCATCCAGGGAGGATCCTTCCAACATCCTTTATTTGGTGCTCCCTTCTCTATCTGAGTTGCCTTTCTCCCTACTATGTGCGGCTGGCCTCCATGCCATGGAGTAAACCTCCTGGTACTTATCTTGGCTGTTCTTGGGTGTTAGTCTCCTATTTTGATACTTTGTGTTCCCCAGATGAATGCAATCTTTCTATGTCTATCCGTCTCTTTCTGACTCATTTCGCTTAGCATGATACTTTCCATGTAGTACCACTTGTACGTAAACTTCATGACTTCATCTTTTCTAACAGCTGCATAGTACTCCACTGTGTAGATGTACCAAAGTTTCTTTAACCAGCCATCTGTTCTCGGGCACTCAGGTTGTTTCCAGATTCTGGCTATTTAAAGGGGCGACTCCTCACCACTGAGACCTGATAGAAGCCCCCTTGACAGCATCTGCGGCGGGCTCTGCCTCTGTATCGCTTCAGCGTCAACTCAACTAGAACGATCTGGGCTGCTTTCCTGTCAAAAGTGCCAACTGTGGTCTCTGGGGCAGATGTGACCCTCCTGTGAGGGTCCTTGGGCCCCTCTGGGCCTTTCTAGATGCTGTATCCAACCCCCTGCCACCCCCTGCCTTACCAGCAGGCTCCCGTGAGCCTGGCTAGAAGTGCCGGGAGGCGGGACCCTGAGTGTTGTTCTGGGCCTGGCGGGGCGGTTAGGGGCGAGCTGGGGTCAAGACTGCCTGCACAGGGGGGCTCGGCTCCAGCAGCCCCTGCTGTGGGGGTTCCCCTGCCTCTTCACCATCCTTGTACCCGAGACCCCTGCGGAAGTTCAAGCCTCTCTGCGAGCCACTCCTGGAGTCTGCAGTCCTGGTTCGACCCTGTTTCTACATCTGGTGTTGCTGGGGGCCTCGGGGGGCTTCTTTTCCCTCCTCAGAGCAGGTCCAGGTGCCCGCTGTAGCCAGGTGTGAGGAGTCGGGAGACACTGCCCACAGAGACCTTTTCCTGGACCACAGGTCACAGTGGTTGTGATGTCACATGGGCAGGCGTTAGTTCTCAGTTGACAAGAACGGACCCTGCGCCCACCACAGGTAGAGACCCGAGACCTCCAGAAAGGCAAGAAGCTGTCTAGGAGACAAGGAGCCAGGGAGGAACATCTCAGAAATATTCACTCAGTGCAGAGACTGGGCAGTGCCAGGATGCCATGGTGACTCGCAGTGGGGCCGCCAGGATGGCTCAGTGTGGGCTTCGATCATGAGCTTTCGTGATGGGCCACCATGAGAGTTATGATGGGCTGCCTTGATGGGTCATAGCAGGGCCACCAGGATGATGCTCAGGAGAGTTGCCATGATGGGACCACCATAAGGGCTCACAGTGGGGTCACCATAATGGTTCTGGTGTGGACACCGTGAAGGTTTATGATGGGGGTTGCTGTGGTGGCTCCAAGTGGGGCCGCCATGACGGTTCACAGTGGCTCAGGGTGTAGACGTCATGTCCCCTTATTGGAGGGGGAGTTCGAGGCATGAGGAAGGGAGGGGTGAAAGGAAAGACAGGAGCACTTGGCACGCACGTTTTAAAGAGGTGGCCCTAGCCGAGTATGCTTAGGAAACATGTGCGTCATTACTTTCTGTCCTGGAGCACAGTGGTAGGGCATTTGCCTTGCGTGCAGCCAGCCTGGGTTCGATTCCTCCACCCCTCTCGGAGATCCCTGCAAGCTACCGAGAGTATCTCGCCCGCACAGCAAAGCCTGGCAAGCTCCCCGTGACGTATTCGATATGCCAAACACAGTAACAAGAAGTCTCACGATGGAGACGTTACAGGGCCTGCTCGAGCAAATCGATGAACAACGGGAGGACAGTGTTACAGTGATACTTTCTATCCAAAGTCAGGGATTTTATCTGGGAATTCTATCCGGGGATTCTATTACTGCGGGTAGAATCAACCAGGTAATTGGATATTACCTGAATATACATATGAATCCGGCAATATATATATATATATATATGGAGAGCCCGGCGAGCTACCGAGAGTATCTCGCCCGCACAGCAGAACCTGGCAAGCTCTTCGTGACGTATTCAATATGCCAAACACAGTAACAACAAAGTCTCCAATGGAGACGTTACTGGGCCAGCTTGAGCAAATCGATGAACAATGGGAGGACAGTGATATATATATCACTGCTGCCTGATTTCCTCTCTGGTTGGATTCATGACTTTTGTAAACTTGATCCCTTTCTCCATAGAAAAGTTCATGGATTTGGCCACATTCAGGCTGATTTGGCCAATGCCATCAGCACCCTGATATTCCAGTCCCTGCCTCCACCCCCCATCATGGCCGCCCCTCCTGATGACCCCTGGCTTGGACCTTTATGCAAATACAGCCGTGAGGATGAGTTCTTTCGTGTCAGGATGCCGCATTCAGTTTTGGCTTCAGCCACGTCACCTCAGGCGCCTGCAGGTGGTTCTTCTTTTTTGCTGTCATCCAGTCCATCGATTGTCTGACTGTGCTGCAGTTCCTGAATCTGCTTCAGCTGCTGGTAGGCGTCTGTGTCCTTCGTAGCATCCTGGTGGTGAGATGCTGCGTTGCTACGATCATCCCAGACAAATCCTTTGGGGAGGTCTGACTTTCTTGGAGTAGAATTACCTGGTTGTTTATTAGGAGCAGAATTATATTTCACTTATTAAGTGTTCACGTTTGTTGGCTGTTGGACATTTTCTAAATTGATGGTGCTACGTTTCCTATCTACTAGGGACATTTCTGGGCTGGAGCGATAGCACAGCGGTAGGGCGTTTGCCTTGCACGCAGCCAACATGGCTGACCCAAGTTCGATTCCTCCGCCCCCTCAAGAGCCCGGCAAGCTACCGAGAGTATCTCGCCCGCACGGCAGAGCCTGGCAAGCTCCCCGTGACGTATTCGATATGCCAGACACAGTAACAACAAAGTCTCTAAGGGAGACGTTACTGGGCCCGCTCGAGCAAATCGATGAACAACGGGAGGACAGTGACAGTGACAGGGACATTTCTATAATAAAAATGTATTTTCTTTTCTTGGAAAGTATTAAAATCTCCCCTTGTTCTCGGGGTGCTGAGGGTATCTGCTTCCCTCGTTATTCAAACCCCCTTCTCCCCAGAGGCTTACGTCCTAATGCTAGGACCTGCTTAACTGAAGAACTGCCGTGATAGGCTTTGGGGCCTTTGAGTGACTTAGGCCTCTTCTAGGAACAAAAAAAAAAAAAGCAGAAAAACCAATGCTTTTTGTCAAAGATTACATCCCCGGAATGAGATTAGGTCTCCGGAATGTAACTGTCAGAAGGCGGGCTGGATGTTATGGGCCAAAATAACAAGAACAACAACAAAAAGGAAGTATGTACTCTCTAGGTACTAGAAAATTGCTGAGTAATGCCTACTTGCTAAATGAAAGTATAAGAACTTGCTGAATCTAGTGCTCGGGGTCCTTATTGAAACCCACTACGCCGGGTGGATGTTTGGACCTCAGCTAGCTGGAGCAATAAACCTCGCTGTGTGATTTGCATTATCGGTTCTGTTCTCTGTCCTCAAGGGGTGGTTGACTCCGGACACTAACGCTTCCAGGCCGAGAAATAATTGCATTTCTTCATCCCCAATTACGCCCGCCCATCCTCCCTGCCTGTTCTTTCTCTAAAGCCTCTGAGTCAGACAGCCTGTGCGGAGCCACTGTTTTCTTGGGGTTTGTTCTATTAATCTCCTTCACATTACTATTTTCTGAGATAACTCCCTGGTTTTGTTACATTTCTCTCCTTCTTTTTTGGTTTTAGTTCTCATGGCTATTTTGAGTCATTTTAAAAGGGCTGGGTAGCGGAGGTCGTGGAGGTAACGGAGGTCTGCCGGGCTGCTGGGGGCAGGCAGAGGATCTCTGCTCCCGGGTCCGTTGAGCCTGGAGTCCGAGGTCACAGAGTTCTGCTTCCCTGGCTCTCTGGGGCTTCCCTCGTGCGTGAGTCCTGGCCTGAGTGTCCAGAAAGCGTCAGGTGCATCTTGAAAGGGCAGGTGCATCTTCAGCTTTTGACTGTTCCTTTTAATAGCTTCCTGTTCTTGTTTCATGGATGCAAAATTCTCTCTTCCCTCTTTTAAGGCAAAGCAGTGGTTCTTTGGCAGTTGTTTTCTGCATCCTCTGAGGCTAATTTCCTTTACAATTTATTTTTATGTTGATCCTTCCAGTCATTATCTGTCACCTGGAAACTTGTCGTGAAACGTCTCGTCTTGGTCGAGCGTTTGGTGTCAGGCAGTGAACTAGTTAGAACTGTTTGTGTGTGCCTGTGTTTATTGCCACGATGGCTCATGATTGAGCCACCGTGAAGGCTTGATAATAATAATAATTATTGTTAGTATATAATAATGGGGAGGCAAAGATGCAGAGGGCTGCCTCTCTCTTCAGCCTCCTGTGTGTGACGCTGGGTGCTGGGCAGGGTGGCAAGGTCCCACTGTCCATCTTTCAGATTTTCACTCAATACCCCACAGTGAATGACCTATAGTGCTGCACCTTCCTCAGTGCTCAGGAGTCCGGACCCAAAGGCATCCTTGCTGCAGGAATTCATATTCTTTCTTCGATGGTTATAGAGCTCAAGAGGATTGGCAGGGACGGGACTCTAATTGCCTTGCTAAATGTTTCCAACCCTGCTTTAGTTCCTCTGGCATGCCTGCCTTTCTCCAGGTAACTGGCACTTCCAGGTCAGAAGGGGTGTTGTCTTTTTTTTCCCTACAATATGTCGAAGTTTTCTCAGGAACAGCAGGGTTTACCCTAACATGCAAAGTCCCTCGAGTCCTGAGGGACCATCCTATCAGCATCTCCCACGTCTCTGTCCCTGCTTCTGATATTTATAGACAAAGCCAGAAACCCGGGCTTCTGAGCTTCTCCGGTGAAGCAGCTGGGCTCAGACGTGCCTTGACTGTGTTCACACAGTAGCGGTGCTTGGGGAAGACACAGTTCCTGGCTGAGGTCTTGAACCTTCTGTTAGGGGGAGGCTCCGTCCCAGACACCTGAGCCAGGAGGGGAAGGACGCCCCTCTGAGCTCCGGGACCGGCTGTGTGGGAACCCCCCGCAGGGCACAGGGGGAGCAGCTTTGAGAAGGCAGTGACCCCTCTCCCCAGCACTCTGGCACTTAGGGTAGCTGTTGAGGCTTCCGGCCCTAACGTGAGCCCCTCGCTGTACCTGAGCCCCCTGTAACTTAATCCTAGGACACCTTAACTGAGGGTGCAGCACCTCAGCATGGAGGCTTCCGGGAGGGGTAGGGGCCACTGGCTAATGCCTGAAAGAAGAAGAGATCCTGTCTGGGAGCCCCGCACACCAGACGGCAGGGACCCCTCTATCCACAGTTAATCCCTCATGGGGGTGATCAGCCCGCTCAGCAAGTCAAAGCAAGATGAATGCAGAACCTTCCGCCCAGGTCCCACACACCTGAGGAGCCTCAGTCTGGCTTTCCCAGGAGAGCCTTAAGAACCAGGGATCAAATTGCTAATTACCAGGCCAGGCTGGGACTTCAAAGGAGCCATCCTAGGTGCCTTTGGACCCCTGTGCTATGAGACTGCTTTGCCTGAAGCCAGGCAGACGACCCCCCTGGGCCCCTTCCTCAGCTAGGCAAAACACACCAGTCAGTGAGACTCATCTTAGCTGAAGTGTTATTTCTGGGGAAACGCTCCCAGGCCTCCTGTGTGTGGGACCCAGTGCCTCTGGACCCGCATGGTGGCCACAGAACTTCAAAGCATGAGATGTGCCGGCCAGTGAGGTGGCCCAAGAGCTCCCAGTAGGGGTCTCTCCCTCCGACTGGGGGCTCCCTCCTCCCACCCCTCCGCCCGCCCGCACTGTCAAACAAAGAGTTCCAAAATAAAACCCTCTTCATTTATTGATGGGGTGTTATTTCCACACATTGCATTTCAAAGAGGGGGCCATAAATATTGTATAATTCCTTTAAATACTTCAAAAAGAAGAAGAAGACAGAAAAGGATTGTAAACAGTCCTTTTAAACCCACGGCCATTTTTCTGCTGGGAAACTTCAGTGTACGCGCGAGGATCATGAACCCTATGTCATTAGAATGCGTTTTTGTGGGTTTAAAGACGAGCGTTAAAATATACTTCTCCCCTGGAATAATCGCATCAGATAAAAAACGATCCAGAAGAGAAACACCTGAAGTAATTCTTGGTGGAAGAGAGTGGTGCTGTTTGTCTCTCTTCGACTGAAATCATTGGAAGGCAATTTACGTTGAGTTAATCTACTCCTTTCTAAAATGGCATATTTTTAAATGTCCACTTTGCTCTTCTGAAGTGGAGCGACATTTCATGGTGGATTGAGTGGCATGCCGTTAATGACTTCTTCTGAAGCATTAAAAAACAAAACCCCCCGAGCCGCGCGGTGTCTGCCCTTCATTCTCCTGCAGACGCAGAGCCGAGTCGGGAGCGGAGACATCTCTATTAACGTGTACGCTCAGAACGAACAGACAAGTCTAATTTTAGGCCTATCAACCTTGACAGCTCCTTTTTAATCAATTAGATGTGCACATAGATGCAAATTCAGGCATCAGAAGTAAAGAACTCGCCAGCCGGCAGCCGGGTGAGGGAGCGGAGATGGGAGAGAGGTGTGGAGATGTGGAATTTCCTCCTTCCCTTCAGCCCCCAGAAATCCCGGGGCATATTAACTAAAGTCCAGCCAGACGCTGTCCGTGACGAGCGAAATCAGACGAATGGCTTTGCAAGTTGGTTTGCAGGTATCCCGGGCCGGGAGAAGCCACAGACGTGTCCCACCCGGAAATGCCCAGTCTGTGGGTGAGTGGCCTGGGTCTGCCGTAGGCACCCGTGCTTCGCCAGGGAGCGCGTTGATGGGTTAAGAACTCCTGGACGGACCTTTACCATGTCTGCTTCTACTTTTTCCCTCCTTGCCAGGTCCAACCTGGCCGGGGGTGCCGTGTTGAGTGGTGGCATCCTTTGACCTGGTTGTATGTGGTGGGTCTTGTAGCATTCTAACTCACGCGTGACAGCCAAGTGAAAGCGACCAGGGCCTGGCTGCGTGAGCCCTTGGTTTTATTTTTTGTGTAAAGTGGGTGGGTGGGGGGGTGTCTGACTGTGTTCATCACACACGGCCTCTCTTGAGCCCCCGGGTACCCTGGGTGTGGTGACATAACACGCCCTTGATCTTGCGGGCTGGCAAACCCAAGATGGTGAGCAGAGCACTCGCGTGGGGAAATCGCAGGAGTGATACCTCCTGGGCCTCCTGGGTCACCCCAGCAGGAGTGAAAACAGCAGCGGTGGGAGAGACGCTTGTGCACGGTGGTGCTGCTGGAGCATTGGCCGGGCTGTTAAAGGTCTGACCGTTTCCAGGGGTCTGGCTTCAGGCCCCACTTGACACAGTCTCCCTCCTTCCCTCTCCTCCGTGCCCCTGGCCTCCTCCCAGGAAAAGCTCACATTAGCACTAACCACTCTGCTGGAATTTCTGCCTGTCTGGGTGGGCTCCCCAGGCAGGAGAGCTCAGCCACCCACACGGGGCAAGAGCAGAACACACACCAGGTGCCCAGTGGACGCCGGGGCTGACCCCGAGGTCCAGGGTGGCACCATCCTATCCTCCCTCTCTGTCGTTTGAAGGTGGGGAGCTGTAGGGGCACTGGTGGGCCCTGGGGTGGGGTTGGGGGGGCTTTGAATTCTATAGTCGTCAGAGTCTTCGAGGGCCCCACCCTCTGAGAGGCCTGTAGAGAGCTGGAACATTCTGGAACAGTCTGGAACATTCTTTTATCTGTAGCGCCCAGGGCAGTACTGGCTCCCAGGCTGGGACCACCTTTTCCTCATGTTTTATGAATCAGCCTCTAACTGGGGTAGGTGGAAAGCCTCGCTGTCCCCGAATCTCTGCCACTGAGGGACTCGGGAGCCTGGCGGGAGCACCTGGATGTTCCCAGGCACTCAGGAATTTGCTTCAGCATTTCTCACTGTTGATCAGGGGCTTCAGTCTATGGGTTGCTCCTGACAGCCGGGCGGGGGGGCGGGGGGCTGGACAACCCCCTCCCCCGCACCCCAGGCCAGTCCAGTGTGTCTTTCTCTTCCTTCCCCTTCCTTCAGTGGGTCATCCGCAGTACTGGGGAGGGATTTTGGGAATGACCCACTTTAAAAATTTTTAACCAATGAATTTATTAACTCATTAGTAATTTATTAATGAAATGATATTCATTCATTGCATTTGCAGAGTCTGGCAAACTCCCCGTGGCGTACCCAATATGCCAATCACCAGTAACAATGACGGGTCTCATTCTCCTAACCCTGAAAGAGCCTTAAATGTGGCACTTTTTAGAATCTCAGGGGTAGGGCGAAGGAGACGTTACTGGGGCCTGCTCGAGGCAATCGGCGAACAACAGGATGATGGTGATCGTGATCATTCATTCATTCATTCATTCATTTTGAAGTGTGGCGCCACACCTGGCTGTGCTCAGGAGTGACTCCTGCGGGCTCTTGAGGAACCGTGTGCGTTGCTGGGGATTGAACCTGTTCCGCTCATCAAGGCGGGCACCCAATCTCCCGCACTTCTCTCTAGCTCCACTTTGGTACTTGCAGTCCAGTCCCTGCTCACAGGGCGTGGACGGGGCACTGGCCCTTTTTCTCGGGATGCAGAATTCCATTTGCAAAAAAAAAAAAACCACCACAACGGAAGCCAACTCCGGGCAGACAGCTGCCCAGGGCTCTTTAGGGAGGACAGCGTGACGCGTGCTCACAGACCCTGCAGAATTCCCGCTGTGGCGCGGAGCCGCCAGCCGTCAGAATGCCAGGCTGTTGGAAACCAGGAGAAAACTCCTAATTCAGCACCATCCACCCGAGCAAATGTTTTCTGGGCTTTCAAGTGGTATTTCAGCATTGTTCGCAGGTGGATGAAAGGCGGTGAATGGGAGTTTTAAACAACCGAGTCGTTTACCTTTTAGTGGAAATAGGACAAAGCAGGAAGTGCCATTTGAAACGCAGCAGCTGGGGCAACGGAGACGCCCACCCTAGGTCCCACGCCGGGGCCTGAGCGGGAGCACGAGTAGACCCTGGAGTGTGGTGGCACCGTGGGCTGTGGCTTTGCCGGCTTTGCTGGCTTTGCCGTCACCCTTACTCCGAGCCGAGCCGACCCCCGTTCTTCAGAGACTCAGGTGGATTGATTGCATTTTATTTGCTGGTATTGAAGCCCCGACTGAGTTCCTCTGGAGCCTGGGTCTGAATGTAAATTAAAAATATTAAATACCAACAGGAAAAGGCTGTCATCCCCCTCAGATTTCAATATGTGCCTTTATTTGTTCTGTTTGATCTCTAATTCCTTTTAACTTTCATGTTTTCACTCATCCTATCGAGAAGTGGATTTCCTGCAAAAATAAAATTTCTCTGAGTGTTTATAACTAATTGAGCTGTGTCTCTCCACCAACCAGCCAGAGTCTCTAGTGAAAATTCTTTCGCATCTGAATAAATGTCAGCAAACAAGCAAACATCTTGTGTTGGAATGAAATAAACCCTCCTAAATGCACATTAGACTCCGTATTGCTTTTAAGTCTGTAATCTTTTAAAAATAATCTTTAGGATTCAAATTTCCAGCACATTTTGGTTTGTTTGTAGAGTCAGGGAACATCTGTCATATTTGTTATCTAATGGATGAATTTATTATTGCCGCAGTAAATTTTCTATTGAATTTGGAATATGATCACTTATCACATCCGAAATCTATGCCACAGATATTTTAATTTTTATCATGCTGGAGTTATTTTTTTTGCTATATTTAAAATAAGGAGTTGGGAAATATAATTGAGGTTATTTTTAAGGGCCGTCAACTGCCTGGGTCCCTGAGAACAGCACTTTTCTATCTAAAAATGTCACTGACTATTCCTGGGCAGGTCCTGCGTAAGGACTATCTTTAGCCCCGGGCAGGAGAGAGGAGGGGTCACCAGAGAGAGGGACGGTGTCAGCTTGGACACAAGCTGTGGCCTGGTCCCCTAACAGCCACCCTGCACGCAAAAAACTGGGAGAAAAGGATCACTGAAGTGGGCTATTAAGTAGACTCTAGTCTAAACCGCGGCTTCCTGGACCAATCCTGAAAGATATTTATATGCTATGTGAAGCCCCCGTAAGTAACATTTTGGGGGGAGCACTGAGCAGCGAGACAGAGGCTGGAGGCCGACCCACGATACAGCAGGTCTAAGCGGGGCGAAAGAATGCTTGTTTATTTCTAAGGAAAATCAAGTGATAGACTGCCCTTTAGAAGAAAGAGGGACTTTGGTTCCTTCTTATACCATCGTTAATCAATTCTGAACAGATTGAGGAGAAAGGCACGCACAAAATAAAAATAAAATGGAGTAAAATGAAGCAAATGAAGACACCCCCCACCCCCAAAGGCTATTCTCCGCATGGATTTATTTATTCCTTTGCAAATGTGCAGAGCTTTTTCAAGCAAGGCAAGGGACTCAGATGCCATAAATTAAAACTGAGAAGTTTTATTGCTACAAAATTAAAATTCTAATATGGATAAAAATTTCTTCAGTAGAATTTTTTTTAAATTGGGGAAAGTATTTATGACCCTAGGGTAAATTAAGAGCTAATCTCATAAAAAAAATAAAAACTTCTCGTAAATAAAAGGAAAAAGATTACCAGTTGAAAATCAAGTAAAGGAATAAATGTAAAGTTCATGGTAAGCTGACTAATTAGCCTAAAAGGCCCTTTGCATAATTTAATAAGCGCAAAGAAACAGGAGACAACTTTGAGAAAGTCAATCTGCTTTTTCAAAAACACTGACAGTACTCAGCACTGGCCCAAGTGTGAAATTTAGTCTTCATTATTGTTGTTGGAATATAAATGGAGGGGCAGGGAGAGAGGTCCTGGGGCCAGAGGGTCTCCCGAGCAGGGTGTGACCCCCCCATAGATCCCCCATGCCCAAGCCCCTCTGGGGATAGCCCTGGTGGTCCAGGTACCACTGAGCCCCAAAGCATCACATCACGAGGCCCAAGCATTCACCCACCTGGCCCAGTTGGTGCAGAATTGCTGCAAATAGCCCCTGGGCACCCAGAGTCTCGCCAGGGACTCCTCCACCCCCGAGTATCCAGCATACTAACTAGGACACAGCGGGTGACCCATATGGTCCCCCGAGCACCGCCAGGAGTGAAGAGCCAGGAGTAACCCCTGAGCATCGCCAGGTGTGACCCAAAAAGCAAAAAGCAAACAAACAAACAAACAAAAAAACCCAAATATGCCATGGGGGGGCTTGCCAGGCTCTGCCGTGCGAGTGGGATACTCTCGGTAGCTTGCCGGGCTCTCTGAGAGGGATGGAGGAATCGAACCTGGGTTGGCCGCATGCAAAGCAAATGCCCTACCCTCTGTGCTATTGCTCCATCCACAAAAACCATGTCTTGAAAAGCAGCACGTGGCAAGGGTGGAGGTGGGAAGGGAGGGGCCATGCCCTGTGGCTTCCAGCTGACCGCCGAGCTCTGTTCATTCCCAGCACCCTAGGGTGGTCTGGCTGGCATGGAGCAGAAAGTTGCAGGGTACAAACCTGCTAGTGCAGAGGGAGACAGTCCCTGGAAAGAGGACACTGCGGAGCTTGGGTGGGGAGGTAGAGCACCCTCATGCTGGGTGGGAAGCAGGACCCGGAAGGTTCCGGGACTCTCCCCAACTGCCCAGTGGGCACAGTTTGGAGCCCTTGCAGCCAAGGGCATGGCACAGATCACCGATGGAATAGCAACAGGAACGTGACAAAACCTACCTTTTCTGTAATGTGTCATCAACATTGTACGGTAAAAAAAAATTTTTTTTTTTCTTTTTGGGTCACCCGGTGATGCTCAGGGATAACTTCTGGCTTTTCACTCAGGAGTTACTCCTGGCGGTGCTCGGGGGACCATATGGGATGCTGGGGATTGAACCTGGGTGGGTCGTGTGCAAGGCAAACGCCCTCCCCCCTGTACTATTGCTCCAGTCTCCCCCACCAAAAAAAAATTGCAATTTTTAAAGGAAGACTGGACAAGTGGGAAGCATACCCCAGAGGAAAGGGCAGGGGGGTCATCATTAGTGCCTCTGACTTTAAAGCATTTGGTTATAAAAATGGTCAACAAACATGATGGCCACTCAATGCCTTTTTTGCAAACCACCGCACCCAAAAGGAGAGAGAGGCAGGATGAGATGGGGGGGAATGGGGGGTGGGAGGGATACTGGGACCCGTGGTGGTGGGAAATGGGCACTGGTGAAGGGATGGGTACTTGATCATTGTATAACTGAGACCCACACACAAAAATTTGTAAGTCTACAACTGTACCTCATGGTGTTTCACTAATAAAAAATAAAATAAAATAAAATAAAAATGGTCAAGAACTTAACGTTATGAATGTGCTGAGAGAGAATCTTAGGGGCAGAACGGAGACTGAAATTTTTTAAAGCCATTCCTTGTCACTTGATTTAAGCAGCATGATTTACAAAGTTGTTCACGATAGAGCCGTCGCGGGCATCCGATGTTCCAACACAATCCCACACCAGAGTGACGGTCCCTCCACCATACCCCATTTCCCCAACCACCCCCACACCTGCGCCCGGAGCAGGCACAAAATAATTTACTTTATATTGTTTGTTACATCTAACTGGCTAATGGAATTATCAAAAGAAATACGACAGTTAAAGAAAATTTGCGAAAATTGTTCTGTCTCACCATGGGGTCATTAAGTCCTTCGCTGAGGGTTTACTGAGCTTTCTGCCGCTAGCGGAGGCTTCATTGTTATTTTGCTTTATTGGACTTTGTTGGCTTCTAGGCTACTTTCCCGTCTAATTTGCTGTGCCCCTAAGGGGCTGTCGGTACTGTGGAATTGGGAGGTGGCTGTGAGCGCCATCAACTCGAAGGTCTGTAGACCTAAGCTGGTGAGTTCCCTCTGCAGCCGCTGTGGGGTGAGACCCCAGTGTTCTCAGCCAGAAAAGCAGTGGGCTGCAATTGTTGTCAGTTTGGTGTCTCCATAGAGGTTATCCATGCAGCAGTGGGGTCAGGGCCTTGGCGTGCCGGCAGCTGGTGGGGGGCGGGCGTGGCTGGCTGCTGGGACTCCAGCAGGGTGGAGACTTGCCCTTCCTCCCCCACCTAGAGCACCCTAGAGTTTCCAGCTGGGACACTGCAAAGGGCCACACTGGTCATCTTTGAGTGTGTGCTGGCCGCTTCCATAGCTCTTCATTGGAGAAATGTCTCGTCTGGCCCTTTGACCATTTTTCAATGGTGTTCTGTCTATTCTGATGGAGTTGTATGGATTCTCCATGTCCTGCATGGGTTTACTGCCAGCTAAGGGGCAGTTTCTCTGGCCTCTGTTCCTCTAACTAGCCCCTTCCTTTAAGTGTGCAGGTACCTTTGAGTACCTGTGTTGCAAGTCATGATGTCCAAAAGGAGAAAGGGAGGGAAGAAATAAAAGTGCCTGTTCTAGAGGGGGGGGTGGCGGTGATGGCAGGAAGAATCCTTGGGAAATTGATGGGTGGGAAATGTACACTGGTGGGGGGGATGGGTGATGGAGCATTGTACAACTAAAATCTGATCATGGAAGAAGAAGGAGGAGAAGAAGAAGAAGAAGAAGAAGAAGAAGAAGAAGAAGAAGAAGAAGGAGAAGGAGAAGGAGAAGGAGAAGGAGAAGGAGAAGGAGAAGGAGAAGGAGAAGGAGAAGGAGAAGGAGAAGGAGAAGGAGAAGGAGAAGGAGGAGAAGGAGAAGGAGGAGGAGGAGGACGAGGAGGAGGAGGAGGAAGAGGAGAAGAAGAAAGAGGAGGAGGAGGAGGAGGAGGAGGAGGAGGAGAAGAAAGAGGAGGAGGAGGAGGAGGAGGAGGAGGAGAAGAAGAAGAAGAAGAAGAAGAAGAAGAAGAAGAAGAAGAAGAAGAAGAAGAAGAAGAAGAAGAAGAAGAAGAGGAGGAGGAGAAGAAGAAAGAGGAGGAGGAGGAGGAGGAGGAGGAGGAGGAGAAGAAGAAGAAGAAGAAGAAGAAGAAGAAGAAGAAGAAGAAGAAGAAGAAGAAGAAGAAGAAGAAGAAGAAGAAGAAGAAGAAGAAGAAGAAGAAGCAGCTGCCCCTGTTGGCGGCCACTATCAGCAGACTGGACACAGTGCTCCCACTTCTGGAGCAGACTCAGGGTCAGGAAGCAGGGCCTCAGGTCCGCGACAGGGAATTCCTTTCCTCACTCCCGGGAACAGTCCTTCACTCTCGGAGAAGGATACCAGCAGCCGTTTCCCCAGATCGAGGGAGGCAGACTCACCCTGCGCTCGCAGGCACTCAGCCCCCCACCAAGCGGCGACCCCAGCTTCCCCCAATCCCACGGAGACCCTTCTTCAAACTCCAGGGCCTATGCAATTCCAGAGACTTCTCTTACCCACCAGCTCTGAGCTCTGCACTCACGTTGCTTTCGCGGCTTCACCCCCGCTGGGGAACAGAGGCTGTTACTGTTGGCTCATCACTGGCCATCTTGAGATGGTCAGGGTGCCTTCACGTCTCTCTCTGAGCCAGGTTCTCTGGCTGAGTGGTCGCCTGGTGCCCGCCCCCTTGCTGAGCCTAAACAGATGGGCCTCCCAGGACTAAGTGAGGTTCCTGCCTCCCCGCTCAGTCAACGGCAGGAGGATTGAGACCATATCCGCGAGGACTGGGGCCCAAAGGCCATCCAGCAGGACACTGCGAGAGTCCCGCCTGCCCCCCCTGCATTCTCATGGGGAGAGGGGGCTGGAGGTCAGCTCTGAGCCTGCTTGAGTTAAGCCATAGCCCCGACCGTGGGCCTCTGCCCCTGTCCCCCTTGCCGATTCCTCTGGGCTTGGACCCAGAGCCGAGCTCACTAATGAGTCCCACTCCCCGCCCTCGGGATTCCTTGGTATCAGCTTCCCCCCTCACCACCCCAATTCCCGAGGTTCCTGCCAGCAGTTCTTGGGCCACATCCCAAGATGATGCATTGCTCCCCAGGTGCTCTGGGTCACTCCTGACGACGGTGTGTCAGAACAGCAGCACTCAACCAGGGCCCTAGATCTCCCAGGATCCTCAAGCAGACCAGAGCACGTCGGAAAGCACGTCATGGGGTGGGGGAACCTGGCACAGGACTGGGGACCACGGGCGGGAAACACGGCCAGAGAAAGTGGAGAATCCCTGGGTGGCCAGCCGCGTGCTACCAGGGAGCCCATGGGCACCACTCTGTTTAAGACAAGCACCCAATCCCAGCCCCGCCTCGCCACACCCACACTGCTGGGTGTGGTCCTCAAGCACTGTAGCACTGTCCTCCCGTTGTTCATCGATTTGCTCGAGCGGGCCCAGTAACGTCTCCATCGTGAGACTTGTTGTTACTGTATTTGGCAGATCGAATACGTCACGGGGAGCCTGCCAGGCTTTGTCGTGCGGTCTCTCTGAGAGGGGCAGAGGAATCGAACCCGGCTCAGCCGGGCCAGCTGCATGCAAGGCAAATGCCCTACCACTGTGCTATCGCTCCAGCCCGTGGTCCCCAAATAAAAGAAAAAAAACCCACGGAGTCCATTAAAGACACCCCTTAACTGGAAAGCAAATCACGATCACAACCATCCCGTTATTCGTCTACTGCCTCGAGCAGGCCCCAGTAACGTCTCCTTCATCCTAGCCCTGAGATTTTTTTTAAAAAGTGCCATATTCAAGGCTCTTTCAGAGCAAAGGAAAATTAAGGAAGATTCCTTAATGAAATCTCCATCTCTACATGGGACAATGAGTGAAATTCTCAGGAAGCTCCTTTCACTGTGGTGGGTGGGGAGAGGAATTCTTTTCAGACTGAGGTTTTCAGGGCAGCAGCCAGTCAAGCTGAGAGCAAACTTCAGGATAGCCTCGCCCAGGGGACGCAGGTTTTGATGAAGAAAGAGCAGGATTGTCTTCCTCCCCCCTCCCCCCATCCCCAGTGCTCACTGCACACAGAGTTGACCCTTGGGGTGATCTGAGCACTGGAGAGAAACATGGCAGCACAGAAGCCCGCCTGGGTTCCTGCTGCTTCACTGCGGGCTGAGTTCTGGTGGGTTCTCTCTCCCAGCAGGAGGATCTGTAGGGAAGATCCATCTTTTCTGACGGGACTAAAGGGTCAGGCTTCAGTCTGGTTTGGGAAACATTTGTTCCAGCAGCCTCTGCGTCTCCCTTCCTGATGATTCAGTGGTTTGTTAAAGAGAGATATATAACAGGAAGGCCGGGGCCGGCAGAGCAGAGCGGCACATGCGAAATAATTTTTAGTCCAAATGCTACTGAAAATGTCAGTAGTAGATAAAATTTATACTGCAAGCGTTTTTATTTGCCGGGGAGTCACAAAGTCGTTTATACATTTTTTTTTCCCAAGGAAAAATATCTTCAGGAAAGAAAGTTGATCTAGTCTGTTTCATGAGTTAAAGCCGTGAACCGCTCTTTTTCTGTGTAGAGAAACCCATCACCTCGGCTACTGTTATTTAAATGGAGTCTTGGGCACAGATAAACCAGTTGGGTTATGCTTCCTAGCATTTTTAAGTGATATTATAACAGCAAAGCTTAAAACTGAGTATGTAGCTATTCCAAAGTCGGATAACCTCTTGCCTTATCATTTTTTTTTTTTTAGTGCTGGGAATAAATATGTTCTCATTCCACACCATATCTCATTGGAAGCATTTTTTGGGCTTCATTTTAGTTTTCTTCTCAGAACCGAGTTTCACAGAACCATTTAAATGAGCCTGGAGTTGGACAAAGCAAGAATGTATTTATCCCAAAGAAAAGAAGGGATTTTCTGCTGCACACTTTGGAATTACACCTTTTAGCCCCCGGTCAGCCAGATGCCGCAAAATGTGTAACACATCACCAGATTCATCTATTCCTGGGCACTTTTTTTTGAGGGACTGGGGATGGAAAAACGTGGAAGACAGTGCTTGCTAAGAAACATGGGGCTGGAGCGATAGCACAGCGGGTAGGGCGTTTGCCTTGCACGCAGCCAACATGGCCAACACAGGTTCGATTCCCAGCATCCCATATGGTCCCCCGAGCTCCGCCAGGAGCAATTCCTGAGTGCATGAGCCAGGAGTAACCCCTGAGCATCACCAGGTGTGACCCAAAAAGCAAAATAAAAAAAGAAAAAGAAACATCAGTCTCCAAGACAGACCTGGGGACCCTACTTCTCACGTGGGGTTCCTCCAAGAGGCATGTTACCGACACCAAGCTCCGTCTTCTTCCAACCGGTGGGAATGGAAGGAAGGAGGCCCTGGGTGGGGAGCGCAGAACCGCTCTTGGTGACTGGGCTCTCTGTGAGGGACAGAGACACTGCCCGTCCAAGTCAGACAGAAGCACTGTCAGACTCCATTTCCTCCCTGTCAAGCTGCCTCTGGGCCGAGTTGAGCAAATGATTTCCAAGGGAGAGAAGGAAGCTCAATTTTCAGGTCCGCTGCGTCTCGGGCCACTTTCTCGGTCCGGCCTGCACTGCAGGAGAAGCTTCTGGATGGCGTGTGCTCCCACGCTGGCAGCTTCCTGTCCAGTGCTGGTGATGTGCCCAGGACGGGCTCCCAGGCGTGGACGCAACACAAGAGCTATCCATCACAGCCAGGCGGTCCAGCTTTGGCATCTCAGAACATTTCGACAGAGGCTGGACAGGAGACAGGAGAAGCTCAGGCTCGCGGCCACGCTGCCCGTGAAGGGACTGAGCAGGCTGGAGCCCAGGAGCGGGCGGCAGCATGGCCCGTGGGAAGAAGACCTGGAGCAATTCACAGGGCAGGAAGCGACAAAGCACATGGAGAGGAGACTTGAAGGCCAAGTTGGTGCTTCATGTCTGAGCTAGAATCACTGTATCACTGTCACCCCGTTGTTCATCGATTTACTCAAGCAGATGCCAGTAATGTCTCCATTTGCCCCAGCCCTGAGATTTTAGCAGCCTCTCTTACTCATCTTTCCCAACGCTGCCATATTGGGGGCTCTTTCAGGGTCAGAGGAATGAGACCCATTATTGTTACTGTTTTTGGCATATTGGATACGCCACAGGAGCTTGCCAGGCCCTGCCATGCAGGCGGGATACTCTCGGTAGCTTGCCGGACTCTCTGAGGTAAGGTAAAGGTAAAGGCCCTCCCGTTGATCATCGATTTGCTCGAGCGGGCCCAGTAACGTCTCCATTGGAGACTTTGTTGTTACTGTGTCTGGCATATCGAATACGTCACGGGTGGCTTGCCAGGCTCTGCCGTGCGGGCGAGATACTCTTGGTAGCTTGCCGGGCTCTCCGAGAGGGGCGGGGGAATCGAACTCGGGTTGGCCATGTTGGCTGCGTGCAAGGCAAACGCCCTACCACTGTGCTATCGCTCCAGCTCCATATGTATATATTTCCCTCTATGATTTGTTTCCTACTGTCTGAACCCCACCAACTATGGTGTGGCAATTATGGAAAATGGGTAGGGAGTGTCTTATGATGCAAAAGCAGCTGTGTGGTCCAGGGATATGTTCACTCATATGTGGCATGGTATAGAAAGAAGAAAGAGACACAGAACAATCTAGAAAGAAGAAGCTTCAATGAACGGGCGTGGGCCTCTCAGCTGCCCATTGCAGGGACTCGATGGAGCGAGGAGGCCTCCTGAGCATAGGCCGGTCACTCCGGCTTGCCTCCCAGAGCCTGCCACGCCAGGCAAAGCCTCCTTGGGCCAGGACAAACCAGCTCTTCACCTCAGGGGTGGAGGCAGCAGGGAACGGGGTCGTCACTGGGGCTCCTGGGCCATCCCGAGAGGACAGCAGTGCCCAGCCCAGCTCTGCAGTGATCCCCGAGAACAGCAGGCCCTGGCCCACAACTCTTCCTCCCCAGGGAAAGAAGCCTCACGCCTGCAGGCCTGTGTTAGCTTCTAAAATCTGACTTTGAGCTGGGCTGGAGGGCCAGGGAAACGCATCACAGAATAAGTCCAGCTGATGGCATCCAGCACTTCCAGTTCTGTAGGTCAGTGGAGCTTGTGCTTCTGAAATCGAGGCTCCTTCCCCATGCCAGGGGCCTGCCAGCTGGGACGCTGAGGGGCTGGTCTCACCAGCGGCGGGAGTCAAGCGTACTCAGATGCTGGCAGGATGAGTCCCAGCATCCCAGTGCAAAGGTATAACTCTGCTATGCAGCCCGTCCAGCCCAGATGTCATCACTCTGTAGACACCCCTGTTATCCAAGCATGTGTCAGCCCACAGAGATGTTGGTCATTCAGGCTGCCCCGGTGGGGCTGGGTGAGACCCCAGTGCCGCAGAAAGTAACTGGAACTATTATCTGGTTGACCAGATGTCTCTGTGTCCCGGCCCTTTAAATCTTCAAGATCTCTCTGTTCTGTGCTGGAAGTGTGACTCGCTGGCCTGCTTCCAGGAGAGCCCAGAACTCATCGCATTCCCTTTCACGCCCCAGAAGGTAAGGCCTGGAGGAATTTCAATGATAAGCAACTTTTGCATGTGGCACAGCTTCACTCCGACAGTCTACCCTTTTGGGCAGAAGTCACACAGAGCAATAGGTGCCAAATTCATCCTGCACAATTCTTGTTTTGTTCTGTTTGGGGTCACTCCTGACTCTGCACTCAGCATCTCTCTGGGTGGGCTCAGGGAACCATGAGCGGTGCCAGGTAATCAAACCCAGGGTAGTCATGCTCAAGGCAAGCGCCCCACCCACTGATCTCTCCAGCCCCCTCCCACGCAATGCCTAATAGTACGTGAGACTCCGGCTTTGCCATTCTTGCTCTCGCTGTAGATTCCTCTTCTGCCCACTTTTTCTTGCAGCCACTTCATCTTCTAGCAGTTTCCCCAGCAAGACTCAGAATGAGGTTCAGCAGTTCCTACCTGGGTGGGGTGGGGAGCGGCTTGTCTATGAGCCGCTGAGCCTGCTCTCAGGGTTTCAGGCCTTGTCCACTCTTGGGGGAGCAGAGGCCAAGAGCATCCTGGGCTCTGGCCACACGCACGTCTGTAAGCCACACCCTATGCCCTCTCCCAGGTGCCTTCCTCATGCCGAGGGGCAGCTGACGGTGCTGGAGAGGTGAGGTCAGTGGGCCCACCAGGAAGACTGGTTTGGCCCAAGTTCTCTGCACAGCTGGGCCATGCAGGAGCAGGTGTCTGCTCCTGCCTGGGCGGGGAAACAATCTGTGCGCCGTTTCGGCTGAGAGCCGAGAAGCCGACTTCTCCATGGGAAAGGCAGGGTGTGCTGTGAGACGGTGTAGTCACAAACCTGGGGAACCAAATGACGGTCTGCCCCTCTGGTTTCTTTTCCAGTTCATTTCACCATCTTTATAACTTTCTTGCAGAGCCTGCCCAGACGCTCTCGGTTTCTTCTCTTATTTTGAATCAAACCAATTTGCATCATTTCAGAATGAGACTTCGAATGGGGAGGAACTTCCCAGACGCTCTCACGATTCAGAGACGAGTATTTCCTGCTCCTGTCTACTCTAATGCCTGCCCATGAGCCAGGTAGTTTGTTTAGAGTCCTGGGGTCACTACCTAGCAAACCACGCACTCTCTCTACTTCGGCTTCACCTTTAGAAACGGTAATGTCAGCAAGATATGTTCCCCCGAGTTGGCACCCTATTTCCTGAAACACGCCCACTGGAGGGATGAAGGGATCTCGGGATCTCACAGTTGACTTTCTCCTCCTGCTGGGAAATTCTATTTGCCTTTTGTAACTGTCAGTTTTTTTTTTTTTATGGAATCACTGTGGGAAAAGTTACAAAGCTTTCAGGTTTAAGTCTCGGTCATGCAATCATCAAACACATGTCCCTTCACCAGTACTTATTTTTCACCACCAAGAACCCCACTAAACCCTCCTCTCCCAACCCTCCCAATGCCTGTGAGGCAGATGAATTCTAGTTAACACTCCATCTACTTTGATTAGATTCATTGTTTCGACAAAAGATGCACCATTATTATTTAGAGTTCACACCCCAAAATCAGACCTGCTGAAAGGGCATTGTGAAATAATTTGTTTTCTACAGCTGGTTACAAGAACCAAATGATGTCGCGCGGCCGCTATTGCGGCCATGCAATTTTGGACTTGTGATATTTTACTTATTAAGCCTAGAAGTATTTCTTCCGAGAGTCAGATAATTATGAGATTGGTTTCTGTGGCTCCGGAGCCATGGCCGTGCTGGAGAGCTGCTCGTGGGGGACAACTTGTGACCTCGGTAGAGTGTGAAGGACAAGCCGGGAACAACCCCCTTCCCATGAGGTTTCAGTCGCCCCATCACAACCGGCTCATACCTGGCTTTCCAAAAAGCTCCGATGTGGCCACCATCTTGCTGTCCAGAGGGGAAAAGGCAGAAAGGAGCAACACCCTTTCCCTCCCGGGCAGGCATGGTGGCGTGGATTAACTCATAGTCCATTCACTTTTCTGCTGCAAGCTGCCGGGCTCTGCATCAAGTCCTTATGCTTCTGGAGCCATGGCTGTGCCAGAGAGCTGCTCGTGAGGGGCAACTCGTAACCTCGGTAGGGCGTGAAGGACAAGTCGGGAACAACCCCCTTCCCATGAGGTTTCAGTTCTGGCGGGGTTTGTTAATGCCAAGAGCACCCCAAGCGTTTCAGCCAGAGGAGATCAGACCCGGGAACTGGGTGCCTGCTCTGGGATGGGAGAGGCTCCAGGTAGGGGGATGCATCAGAGGCCACTGCGGGAAGCAGGTACCCAGTGATTGTGAATGCAGGGAGGCCGAGTGTTCTCTGGAGACCCCTGTGGAGTGGAAACTTTTCCCCAGGCCCAGCAGAGCGTCTCTGCAGGCGTCCAGCAGGGAGTGGGGGGGGGGGGGGGGTGGTGTGTAGGAGGCTCTATTGAGCTCGAGGCTCCATTGAGCTCCGCATTGATCCTACCCAACACTGCCAGATACTCCGGAGCAAACTCAGACCCACGTTTCATGTCTGTCCGTCCTGCTCTTCCGGCCTAGAAGCAACAGTGAAGCAGCCCAAGAATGCAGTGTGTGTGTGGATTGCCTTCATTCGCTCTGTGGCCCCTACCACAAGTTACTGGGCATCACCCTCTTCTGATGGCTGTGACTGGGCCTCCATCAACCAGAAGACTCGGGGGGCCTTGGCAAGATGGAATTGCCACTGCTGTGATTGATCGTGAGTGTGTGTGTGTGTGTGTGTGTGTGTGTGTGTGTGTATGTGTGTGTGTATGTGGTTCTGGTTGGGACTCGGGGACTCACACGTGCAAGGTCAATGCTTACCTCTGGCCATTTTCCTGGTCCTGACTGGAGCCTTTGGAAGCCCTCAGCGCACAGTGCGGTATGGAATCCGTGTGTCCTCTCACACATTACAACTCTAGGACGTCCTGTTCTCTGGTTTCTCTTGTGCGGTGCAGAGGGACACACACTGTCCCTCGGCTACAGCTCTCCCCAGAACTGGGGATCTCCCCTCCCTTCCCCTCCCCCAGCCCAGGGTCTATTTTGGATTTGGGGTCAGAGCCAGGAAGAGTAGCGCTGGGATTCATTTCCGAGATGCTGCTTTTGTGGAGAAAAGGACAAAACAAGAACAAGAACAAGACATCCATGTGGAAAGTGCTGAGTCAGCTGTAAGTTTGGCCCTCAGAGCAAAGCGGGGTACACACAAGTGCTATCAAGTGGGCACATTCCACGTGCCCTGGGAGGCCTGGCTTGAGCCTGGAGAGAGTCACACAGAGCCCAGCTGGTGTTGGAGGGGAGACAAATGCCCCCATCGTAATCACCACCCGGACCCCCAACCCGACACCGAGACTACAGATCCCTGAGCTGGCTGCAGGGTGGGCTGTCGTTCTTTCTCTGGGCGCATTGCTAGGACATAAACGCCGCTTTAATTAGCTCCCGTGTATCTGCGCGTCCCATTAGCGGCCCCTCTGATGGGCGCCGGATCAGCGGCCGTGGGCTGACGTGCCGGGAGTGAGCGCCGATGACGGATGGCGCCACATGCGGCCAAGAAAACATTTGACAAGCAATCTTCTGTTCTTAATAACGTGAACCATTTGGAGGGGAGAGAATCGGGGAGGAAGATAAATCTGTTTTTATAGAGCAGGAAGAGAGAGGAAAGGCTCTTCAAAGAAGACGGGGCAAGCGCTCAGTGAGATGGTCCTAATTGGAGGGATGTCAGCGGGCGCAAACACACAGGAAACAGTTTACTTCATGGGAACAGTGACCCGCGCGGAGACTGTGGCTTCCTCCTGGTTGGGGGATTACCCCCCGCCAAGCCTCACGGTTCCCATTGCCATTTGGACCCGGATGGCGTCTCTGTGCTAGGATTAGCCCAGACACCAAGGTCAAACGGGGGGCAGGTTTACTTCGAGGATGAGGGAGCCTTAATTTCACAACAGTGTTTCTGCTCCGAACCAAGTGTTGTCACCGTTGGTCCTTCCTGGGTGGCTGGAGCCTTGGAGGAAGCCGTCTGGGGTCCCAGTGCTTTTAGAAGCATCACTGTCATGGGTTGGACCATTTTTTGTTTTTGTTTCTGGGGCTGGAGTGATAGCACAGTGGTAGGGCATTTGCCTTGAAAGCGGCCAACATGGCTGACCCGAGTTCGATTCCTCCGCCCCCTCAAGAGCCTGGCAAGCTACCGAGAGTATCTTGCCCGCACCGCAGAGCCTGGCAAGCTCCCCGTGATGTATTCGGTATGCCAAACACAGTAACAACAAAATTCTCCAATGGAGACGTTACTGGGCCCGCTTGAGCAAATCGATGAACAAGGGGAGGACTGTGACCATTTCTGGGTCACACCGGCGGTGCTCAGGGCTGACCCCTGGCTCTGCACTCAGGGATCACTCCTGGTGGGCTCAGGGCACTGTCCAGAATGCTGTGGATCGAACCTGGGTCAGGTGCATGCGAGGCAAACGCCCTCACCCCTGTACCATCTCTCCAGCCCTGGGCAGGGCCATTTTTGGAGGAATTCGTGAGTGGCACTCCCCAGGCAGAAGCCTGTACTAATAGATCATTCAGGCAAGTGACAGATGGCGTGATGGCTCGGATGAAGGCCCCGCCTTCCGAGAGGGACTCAGACACGGCCCTGGGCCCTCGTGAGGCGGGGACAGATTGCAACGGGGTCGACTGGAGGAGGCACAGACTCAGCGTTTCCTGCTGCCGTATTCTGCCAAGAGGACTCCGGAGCAGGGTTGGAATCTGACCATCGAGAACAGAAATTGTAGGATAACACTGTTCTGTCCTTCTTGCATTGCCTCAGGAATAGTTGATAGTTTATTGATAGTTTATTGGACTGAGGAAAAAGAGAAAAACACCTTAAGGAGGTATTTTGCCTGAGGCAGTCAGGAAGGGCTTTCTTTTTTTAAAAATTTTTAAATTTTTATTAGTGAGACACCATGAGGTACAGTTATAGACTTACAAATTTTTGTGCTTGGGTTTCAGTTATACAATGATCAAGTACCCATCCCTCCACCAGCGCCCATCCTCCACCACCGCGGGTCCCAGCATCTCTCCCACCTCCCAACCCCCCCCCCCATCCCACCCTGCCTCTGTGGCAGGGTATTCCCTTTGGTTCTCTCTCTCCTTTGGGGTGCTGTGGTTTGCAAAAGAGGCATTGAGTGGCAATCCTGTTTGGTCTATACTCTACTTTCAGCATGCTTCTCCCATCCTGGGAGGATCCTCCCAACAGCCTTTATTTGGTGCTCTGTGTAAGCTCACACAACTATGGGGGTGCGGCACCCACACGGCGGCGGCTCTATCTCTCCCACCACCCGCGTTCGGTAGTCTCACCCTTCTACCACCCCGGAGAGGTCGATGGCGATGGTCAGGCGGAGGAAGGAACGAGGGCCAGGCTGGTAGTATTAGTCGTAGTTTATTCTGATTCTCTCCTCATCTCTCCTTCTGTCTCTCCTTCTCTCTCTCTGCTCCCATCTCTCTCTGTTTCTCCTCGTCTCTCCTGTCTCTGCTCCCATGCTACTTCATTCTCCTTCCCCATCCCCCTTCATCCTCCTCTTCCTTCTGATCCTCTCTGAACTTCTGCTTCTTCCTTCTGCCCCTCTCTGAACTCTCTTCTTCCTTCTTCTGCCCCTGTCTCACTCCTACAGTACAGTTAAATCCTCTCTCCTGAGGAATTGGGGGAACAATTACACATAGGTGTGGTCACAATCCATAGGGGTGGAGATGAACAGGGGTAGAAATCTTAGCCTCAGGGAAGACCGCTCCTAGGACAGATCCTTCCTTAGCAGGAGGACCCACCCTAGTGCAGAATTCCATGGGCGTGCCTCTCCTCTCCTTGACCGACAAGCGTACAAGAATATAATATAAATCATTTTGTATGGATACAGTAAGAAATATCTTAAACTTATAGAATTGCTCTCCTAGGGCCATCTTGATCTCAGACTACGGTGCTCAGGCCAGATAGTCTTTCCCACCCCTAGCAGGATCCTAGTCTTGTCGTTACCTTGGATCATGACAGCATTTGTCCATGATCAAATTCTTAACTTATAGTCAAGAATCGTGGCACTTTGGCCTGGCCCATTTCGCTGCCAGGGTAGCTCACCGCTTGCCCTGGGTCCATTCAGTCCCTCGTCGGGACCCTGCTTTTGGGGTGTTAGGAACTATGGGCAACTGAGGCTTAAGTCGAGAAAGATGATGCCCGGGAGTGAATAATATTCAAGGCCAATCAAATCCTAAGTTACAAAGCATAATGTTAACGGTCTTCCTGTATCTATACAAAAAGGATATTACTTTAAGGTAAACTATTCATAAGGCATAAGGAGAGGAAAAGGGCAATATTTCACTATACATATAAAATCATAGATTTCTGGGAAACTGATCTTACAAACTAACAAAGTCTGATTAAGGGGAAAGCTGATTAACTGGGTGGGAGAGCATAGGAAAGACTGTTTACATGTTTACATGTAAACACAATGGAAGTGGAAGTGCCTCTGGAGCACTGTGGTGGGTGTAACCAGATAAAACCTAAGCTTCTTGAAGGACAAAGCAATGTTACCCAACAGTGCTCCCTTCTCTATCTGAGCTGCCTTTTCCCCTAGCATGTGTGGTTGGCCTCCAAGCCATGGAGTAAAATTCCTGGTACTAATCTCGGCCAAGAGATTAAGGTTAAGACAGTCACTTAACAAATGCGCTTCTGCCATGACTGTGTCTTTGCAGGATTCATTCACCAAGAGCCTGGGAAGGCCACCCGCGGAGGGAGAATGCTCAAAGCTTGGGTCACACAGGTGGTCACCGGCCTCTTTACACCAGCCTGGTGACTCAGTTGAAAACCACGGGCTTAACCTCCTTCGGTGGGGGGGTGTGATAAGATGTGTTAATACAGCAGCTGGCCCATGCCGCAGACTTGTGGAAAGGAGGGGACAAGAACTCTCGTGTTTTTTCATTCTGAAAGCAGAATCGCAGCACACACCGAGTGCTGAGAGTGTCAGCCCCTCCTCCAGACTGGAGGTGGGGGGGGCAGTAGGGACCCCCTTGACAATGACTGATTCGAGAGGCCTGGTGCCCTTTCCGACAGTCAAGGTTGACACGCGTCTCCGTAGCAACAAGCCCCGCCTTTCCCGTCATGCCAGGTGCCTGCCATTCTTGCCCAAGAATCCTTTCTGTGTCCCCAAAGCCCTGAACAGCCCTTCAAGGCAAAGTCCCTGGGAAAACATCTGCCCGTGTGAAATAAAGTCACGGGGAGAGCTATTCCGCTGGAGTTATTGGAGTGATTTTAGCTGAAAGGGACATTTCTACAGTGAAGGAACCAGGAGCCCCCAGGGTCCCCCAGGACCCCAAAGTTGCCGAACCCACAGTCAGAGTGAAATACGGGTGGATTTAAACGGCTTCTCGGAGCCAGCTGGAAAAACATTTGTTTTTCAGACAGAAATATTCTTGAAACCCAACAGGCTAGCATCAGCCCATCAGCGGGCCCTCATGAATAAATCAAGCCCCGACTCACTGCTGCCGCTGGGTTAGGGGCCCACCCGGGGCCTTCCTGCCCTTCCCGTCCCACAGGTTCCCAGGGGGTCATGCCCGGGGCTGCCCTCACCCCCATGGCTGTCAGGATTGTGGTTTGTGCTGGTGTATCCCTTCAATGTCTCAGCATGCGGGTGACCTCTAGACCCTGGAGGAGACACTCTCCCTGACTTAGTGTCACCCCAGATCTCTTCTGCTCCATTTCCATGTCGCGGGCAGCTTGGTCAGCCCCCACTTCTGCCTCGGGGCCTGGCTGCTCATCTCAGGGGCAGCGTGCACCGGCCAAGGTCAGCCAAGGCCACCCCGGGGTCCCGAACGTGCCGCCTCTTCGGGGTGTTGGTAGAGCTTAAACGTTTCTTTGTAAGGTCATCTCACCCACAGAGCAGCGGCGGTTGGAGGACAAAGTGAAGTTTCCGCTGGCAGCCGAGTCCCGTGAGTTGCCTGTGAACGGAGGCCAGGCGCTGCCACCTCCCTGTCCAGCTCCATCATCGGAGCCTCTGCTCGATCTTTCCAGGGCTGCCCCGTGACCTGGATGATACACACACACCTTCCTTTCTTTATACAGCACTGCTCTTGTATTTTTAGTTGCACCTTATTTTGCTATTTATGGTGCGCTGGAGATTATAACACGCACTGCTTCCCCCCCCCCCCCCCCATAGGGGTCCACAGCCGGCCACGCTCAGGGGACCGCCTGGCATTAGGGCTTGATTTGGGTCACCACACGTAAGGCATGAGCCCAGCCCGTTGGACCTCTCTCCGTGCCCTGATATGCCCCGTTTCTCACCCCTGCCCTAGCTTAGAACTTTGGACGCTTTCTGGATACTCAACCCCGTGCACGCGACTTTACAGCTCAGGTGCTCGCATTCCCCGTCACTGTACGGATGCCCGAACGCCACAGGCTGGCAGTGCCAGCTGCCTCCAGCCTGCTCTGGCCATGCAGACCCCAGAAGCCCCTCGCCCTTCCTGCTGCTGTCTGTTCCCTCCACAATCTCTTCCTCTAGCTGGTGGAATATGCTTTAGGGAAGAACTTGGTAATCAAGGTTCACACTTTTTTTGTTTGTTTTGTTTGGGGGCCAAACTCAACCTTGACTCTGTTCGGGGATCCCTCCTGGCAGTGCTCGGGGGACTCTAGATGGTCCCAGAGATCAAACTCTGGTTGATTTTGTGCAAAGTAAGTGCCTTCCTGCTGTGTCTCTCCAGCCCCAAGTCTTTCTCTCTCTCTCTCTCTCTCCCTCCCTCCCTCCTTCCCTCCCTCTCTCTCACCCTCTTTCTCTCTTTGATTGACCACATCTTTATATCTTTATTTTACCTTCATTTAGTTGTTATTCTCCAGTTCCTTTTTTTAAATACTGAAATTTACTTTCATACAACTATGTGCACGATGTTTGAGATGGGTTTGACATCTAACACAGAACCAAATGCCAATTACTGCCCCCAAGATACTTCCCCAAACGCCCACCAACAGATGCCCCCCAGGAAACCGCCATGTTCTTGCTCCTCCAGGGTGGGTGGGTGTGAGGCCAGGAACACGGGAAGGGTCAGGCCAGACCCCCTTTCAGGTTGGGCTTCTTTCCTCAACCTGCAATCTGAGAGCGAACTCCCTGCAGCGGCCGGGAACACGGGGTTCCCGTTCATGGTGGGCGGTGCCTTGTCCAGGACTGACCCTCAGCTACTCTCTACTACAGGGGTAATGCTCCATCCCATCTGGTGACGCTCCCTCTTGGGACTGACCCACATGTATCTGTCTTACACTTAGTGGACACTCCCCCTGCCCCTGTGGTGCTGGACAGCACTGCCCCAGACACTTGCACGCTCACCTTCTGGGGTTCCTCGGTACCGTTTCTCCTGCAGTGCAGCAACTGGGTCAGGTCACAGGATTTCCATGTCCCGAGGCCCAGAAGATCCTGGCAAGGAATCAGGGAGTTGCCTGCACCCCTGCAGGGCCCCCTTCCTCGTTCCTCCCACCCCGGGATCCCTGAGGCCCACCTCACAGATGCAGTGGACAAGCCTCTCCCCCTGGGCTGACGCTGCTTGCTGATGGCCAGAGAAGGGACCCTTTTCTCAGCTGTGCTTTGTGGGATGACCACTCAAAATCTTTCCAGCATTCTGGGGGGTCTTCCAAGCAGTGCGCAGGGCATCCAGGGCCACTCCCAGGAATAGCTGGCCCACTGAGCCGGTGAGTCCGCGCTGGAGCCCAAGGCTATGGTTCTGTCCAGCCCTGCTGTGTTGGGGACACCAGGGCCAGCCTTCTCTGTGGGCATTTGGGGGCCTCCAGGCCATACTTGGTGATGCCCACGCGGTGCCAAGGGTTGAATTCCAGCACCTCACATGCACCCTCCTTTGTAAACTCAAAAAGACAGCTGTGGAGGCGGTCTATCTCTCCTGCCACCCGCGTTCGGTAGTCCCACGCCGGTTCCCCCACCCCAGGGAGGTCGATGGAGCTGGGCAGGCAAAGGAAGGAAATGAGGGCCAGGCTGGTTGGTCTTAGTTTATTCCGATCCTCTCTCCATCCACTCCTGTCTCTCTCCTCTGTCTCCGATTCTCCTCCTGCTTCTTCCTCCCCCATGCTACTTCATTCTCCACCTCGATCCCTTTTCATTCTCCTTCTGGCTCTGGAATCTGGATCCCCTTTCTCCTTCTCCTTCTCGAGTCTGGATCCTGATCCCCTTTCTCCTTCTTTTCTGGAGTCTCGGTCCTGAACCCCCAGCCCTCTCTTACAGTACAGTTAAATCCCAAAGCATGAGGGGTTGGGGTAACAACTACACATAGGTGTGGTCACAATCAATAGGGGTAGAGTTCTTTCCCTTGGGGAAAGCCGCTGCTTCTAGGACAGATACTCTCTCAGCAG
Source organism: Sorex fumeus (assembly GCF_029834395.1). Taxonomy (NCBI): domain Eukaryota; kingdom Metazoa; phylum Chordata; class Mammalia; order Eulipotyphla; family Soricidae; genus Sorex; species Sorex fumeus. The sequence goes on along the minus strand of NW_026606199.1, from coordinate 2,134,571 downwards.
GACGACCCACCCTAGAACGGAATCCCCTGGGTGTGTTTCTCCTCTCCTTGTCCAAAAAACATAGAAGCATACATACTATAAATCAGTTTGTATGGATACAGTAAGAAATACCTTAAGATTATAGAATTGCTTTCCTAGGGCCGTTTCGATCTCAGACTACAGTGCTCAAATCTTTCCTATCCCTAGCAGGGCCCTAGTCTCGTCGTTACTTGTGGATCATGACAGCATTTGTCTACGATCAAGCTCTTAACTTATAGTTAAGAATCGTGGCGCTTTGGCCTGGCCCATTTCGATGCCAGGGTAGCTCACCGCTTGCCCTGGGTCCATTCAGTCCCTTGTCGGAACCCTGCTTTTGGGGTGTTAGGAACTAAGGGCAACTGAGGCTTAAGTCGAGAAAGCAGATGCCCCAGAGTGAATAATATTCAAAGCCAATTAAATCCTAAGTTACAAAAGCATAATATTAATTGTCTTCCTGTCTCTATACAAAAAGGACTTTGCTTTAAAGTAAACTATTCATAAGACATAAGGAAAGGAGAAAGGCAATATTAACTTACAAGTTCAGTGTCCTAGAAGGATCTGACCTTGCAAATGAACAGATTCTGATTAGGGGAAAAGCTGATTAATTGGTTGGGGAAGAGAGCACAAAGAAGTGGTTACAGATGAACAGCGGAATGGGAGTGACTCGGGAGCACTGTGATGAGTGTAACCTGATGAACCTAAGCTTCCCTGGCAAGGGAGAAAGGACAAAGCAATGTTATCCTACATCCTCCAAGGCAAGAACCCCTGAGCTCTGCCCTGGTTTCTTTTCTCCAATTAGTTTTGGGGCCACACCCAGCAGTGCTTAGAAGCTATTTCAGGCTCTTCAGGGCTCAGCTGTGACCCCTGGCTGGAGGGATACTGGGAATTCAAACCAGGATTACAGCTGACCCCAGGACCACTCTGGAATTGCTTTGTGAGCTTGTGAGCCCGCCAAACTCCCCTCTCGTACCTTCTCTCTGTGCTCCGAAGCTTCACTGTGCTGAGTTTCTGTCAAATTTGTTTGTTCTTTTCTCCATAAATATTTGGAAGAACTCATGGGTGAAACCATCTAGACCAGCAGGGTTTTTTTTTTCTGGGAGAAACGCTATAAATTATAAATATAAATCATTTATTTATTTATTAGCTGGAAGGTTGCTCTCTATGTTTTTCAGTTTGGGAAAATCCTGTGTTTCAAGCAATGTGTGCATATTTTCCAAACTGTCAAATTTGCTGCCATAAATTTATGTATAATCTCTTCATTACATCTTCAACATCCTCAGCACCCTGTCCAATGCCTTCTTTTTATTTTTGATGTTGAAACAGTGTGTTTTCTTTGATTTCCCAGCTCAAACTTGATAGAAATTTTGACATTTCATTAATCTTCACAAAGAACTTTTTAATTTGATTTTCTCTTGTATATTTAATTTCTATTTTATTAATTTTTGATCAAGTCTTTATTTTCTTCCCTCTATTTTTAGATGAAATTTCCTGCTTATTTTCCTGCATTTCTGAGTAGAATGTTTATTTAATTGATCTTTAACCTCTTCCTGGTCCTCATAATAATATGCATCATAGTTAATTTTTTCTGAACAGTTTGAACTACATTCTACAAATTTGGTGTTATATTTTTATTACAACTTAGTTTAAAATATTTTCTAATGTCATTGCAACTTCCTCTTTGAGGCAAGGATAACTCGGGAGTATGTTGCTTAATTTCTCCCTCCCTCTTAGGAGATTTTCATAATTTTCTTTCAGTTACCAATTTTCAGGGCTGGAGCGATAGCCCAGCGGGTAGGGTGTTTGCCTTGCACGCGGCCGACCGGGTCCACCCAGGTTCGATTCCTCCGCCCCTCTCGGAGAGCCCAGCAAGCTACCGAGAGTATCTCGCCTGCACGGCAAAGCCTGGCAAACTCCCCGTGACGTATTCGATATGCCAAACACAGTAACAACAAGTCTCACGATGGAGACGTTACTGGGCCCTCGCCAGCAAATCGATGAACAATGGAAAGACAGTACTACAGTGCTATAGTGCTACCAATTTTCAGTTGGGGCAAAAAATCAGTATGAGAAACCTAGCTATTCTGTTATCAATGTACCGTTGGTTTCCAAGACTTGGTGCATCTCAGGCCCTGGGCCTCCACTGTTCAGAAATGGGGTAAGACACAGCCCCTGCCACGGAATTTGAAGGATGATTTCTCACATAAAATTCTGGGTTAGTGGATGGAATTTGAAATGTATCCAGAGGTCACACCATTTTACGTTCCGACTTGTTTTATTTGTCCCATGGATCTGACTGGTACTAAAAACAATGTTACCCAAGAATGGCTGAGATTAGTATCAGGAATTTTACTCCATGGCTTGGAGGCCAGCCACACTGTAGTGTGTGCTAGGGAAAAAGGGAGCTCAGATAGAGAAGGGAGCACCAAATAAAGGGTGTTGGGAGGATCCTCCCAGGATGGGAGAAGCATGCTGAAAGTAGACTATAGACCAAACAGGATTGCCACTCAATGCCTCTCTTGCAAACCACAACACCCAATAAGACAGAGAGAACAAAACGGAATGCCCTGCCACAGAGGCAAGGTGGGATGGGGGTGGGGTGGGGGGTGGGAGGGATACTGGGATTCGTGGTGGTGGGAAATGGGCACTGGTGGAGGGATGGGTACTTGATCATTGTATAACTGAAACCCAAGCACAAAATTTGTAAGTCTACAACTGTACCTCATGGTGTCTCACTAATAAAATTTTTTTAAAAAAATAAATAAAATAAAAACAATGTTAAAAGTCTCTTGCTAGGAGTGAGCGTCTTTCCTCTGGCCCCTGCGGCTTCTGTGGTTCTTGCTTTTGAAACAGGCCCGTTTTGCTTGCCTCCACATTCTGTGCGTATGACTTTATTACGACTGGTGGTTTTGTCCCATTTTATTTCTTAGCGATTTCCATTCAACTTATTTCTAACACGGGGACCTCACTCCTGATTTCTTAGTCCTCCATTGACCCAGGGTCCCCGAGCCCAGGTCCCCTGTCCAGTTGTCCTTAGCAAATCACAGGACTACCAGCACACAGGCTTCCAGGCCTTTCCTAGCCGCTAGAAGGGCAGGCCCTGCTTTGGCGAGCAAAATGAGAATTTTTTTTTCCTTTGGTGGATGAGTTCATGACATTTCCTCGGCTGACATTCCAGTTGTGAGATATTTCAATATCTCGATGTGTTATGCGCCGTTTACAGTTCATTTCTATACAGAATTCGCCTCAACGACTGTTTTCTTTTTCTTTTTCTTTTTTTAAAGGAAAGTTCGTAGTGTGATCGCTTCATACACTTTGCCTGAATTTTCATGAAACCGTTTGCTCGATTGTTGTTCTGGTTTTGAGTGCTCCTGGACTCGTGTGGATGTAACTAAAAGTCAGTCTCTTTCCTCTTCCCTCTTCCCCAGACATGCATTTCCAACTGGCGCTATTCCAACAGCATCAAAACAGATTATTTGGGATTTATTTTCCACCTGTGTTTTTGTCTTCTATTATCAGTTTAACGTTTTCTATTTTTTTCTGTGTTCTTAATATTCTCTTGGTAGGATAATGTTTATTTCTAGTAAATTCCTGAAGAAATACTTTCTTCAGGAAAGAGTTGCATGTATGTTTTCTGTAGAAAACCGTCTTTTCCTTTTTCTTCCCCTTGGAACTTGAAAGACAACAAAAGCGGAATAAAATCTTTGACTCCTGCTCCTTCCCCTGAGACTCTTGGACATAACCCTCATTTTGACTCTGCTTTGGATGCTGCCTTTTAGAAACCTGAACAAATTCTCTTGCACTTTCAAAATTGGTCGATCTTTTGGTTTGGAGAGAATTTGGATGCTTTTCTTTACTTTAAAAATCAAATCAACATTGTATAATTGAAACCCAAGCACAAAAATTTGTAAGTGTACAACTGTACCTCATGGTGTCTCACTAGTAAAAATTAAAAAAAAAAAAGAAAGAAAGAAAAAAACAAAAAAAAATCAAATCAAATCACTTGCCAAGATGGGTCTTGGAATTTGTTATTCTGGACCTGGGAGATCTCTCACCATCCCTCCCTTCCTACCTCCCTTCCTCCCTCCCTCTCTCCATCCCTCCCTTCCTTCCTCCCTTCCTCCCTCCCTCTCTCCCTTCCTCCCTCCCTCTCTCCCTTCCTCCCTCCCTCTCTCCCTTCCTTCCTTCCTTCCTTCCTTCCTTCCTTCCTTCCTTCCTTCCTTCCTTCCTTCCTTCCTTCTCTCCTTTCTGTCTCACACATGCAAGATGAGTGTTGTACTGCTGAGCTATATCCCTGACTGTTGTCAAATAGTTCTTTACTAAAATGCAATGAACTCTTATTTCATTTCTCTTTTTTCAAAAAATAGTTTTATCGAAAGAAAGTTACTTAGAGAAATGTGAGAGGAGAGAGAGAGAGAGAGAGAGAGAAGGAGAAAGAGAGATGTGTTCAACAAAGAATGTAGGCATGCCCAGAATTTTTTAAATAAGCATCTGTTCTTCTTTTCAACACTCCGGCTTCTGCAGTTATCGAGGGCAGAGGGGATCATGGACACCAG